>NC_034598.1:91850233-91858436 GCF_900095145.1 Mus pahari | reverse complement strand
CCGCTCTCCTGTTTGAGGAGCACCTGCAGGGACTGTGGCTCTGAGCTCCACACTTAGAGTCAGGCCGCATGTAGAAGGGGACCATTGTACAGATGACTCAGGATTACCCTGGTGTGGGTCCACCAATAGTACCTGTTCCTTGTTTTCATACAGGGCTCATTTCTATGATATATAGCCTTTTTTTTTTTTTTCTTACACTGCCTTTGAGAGACAGACAGACAGACTAGAGACAGGGATTCTCTCCATGGCCCAGGGCTTTAACCATCTTGGCATGTTTATCCAGGGAAGGCACCTCCATTGGGGGTGCAAGCTGCCACACACTAGCTATTTAGATGTTCCCTCCAGCGGTGACCTCCTCCAACAGGGAGCACCACTAATCGGGGTCTGGATTTGAATGTTGCTGCTGGCACTGCCTCCCCAGCTTCGGTAACCATAGCAACTAGTCATTGCTCCAACCTGTTCCTGACTCTGCTGGGAGAATGCCTAACAAACTCTGTGGCCAGGCTCTGTACGTATCTTCCAAGGATAAAATACACGTCTTCGATGCTTAGTCTTGTGTTCAAGGTCAGAAGTCTGTCCACTTTAAAGGGTGACTAACCCTTGGCAGGGAAACAGGATGGGGAAGGTGGAGGGAGAGGGGTGAGCAGAAGGAAGGATAGACTCTGAGGGGGAGGAGGCAGGGCTGGGCTGATGCCTCAACCTCAAGACTTCTGCTCACTGAGGGTGAGCCAGCACCCAGACAGCCGCCACTGAGCCTTCAGCATGGAAGGGGCAGTGCTGTCCCCCATGAGGACGTCCCCATGTGAAAGCCATTGATGTCATCGTGGGAAGAGTGGGAAGTGAGTTGCATCTGAGCTTACTCTGTGGTTGAATCCCATTTTCACTCTGAATCATATCTAGATGTGGCCCTGTGGTTTTTTGGGGGACATGGAATCTTAGAAGGTTAAAACACAGCTGTGGCCACATTACACCATTTTCCTGTAACTGCAGGGAGCAGCGTGGTGGACTCAGCCGTTCAGAACGGCACCTGTGGATGAATTTTTCTCAGGAAGCAGTAAGATGTGATATTCCTCTCCTGAGGCCTTGTGGCTTCCCAGGGCCCCTCCTCACTCTGCCAGCCCCAGACTGCCACGTGTAGGGCAAATGTCTAAAAGCTACAGTTTTATCTGACGTCTGAATTTTATTCATTGTTTTATCCCTTAGGCCTACTGCTGGGCAGTTAATAATAACTGTTATTATTAATTATTCCTACATAAATATCTATTTATTGGATGAATGAAGGAAGATACAGGTGAATAAGAGAGTTTAAGCTGAAGGTTTGCCTTCAGGGCTGGAGAGATGGCTCAGCGTTTAAGAGCATGGACTGCTCTCCCAGAGGTCCTGAGTTCAATTCCCAGCAACCACATGGTGGCTCACAACCATCTGTAATGGGATCTGATGCCCTCTTCTGGTGTGTCTGAAGACATCTACAGTGTACTCATATAAATAAAATAAATAAATCTTTTAAAAAAAAAAGAAGAAGAAGAAGGTATGCCTTCATATGTGTGGGAAAAGCCAGCCAATGATTAAATTCCATCAAGCAAGCCAGGCTGCAGGGACCTGGAATCCTACCAAGCCTGAAGAGAGAAGGGCAAGGAGGTGAAAGAGTCATCCCGTATGCTTAGCACTTGACTATCTTAGCACATGCTGGAGGGAAAACCAGCAGAGGAAACTTGGGAGGAGAGTAGCAATATAGCTAAACCAAGAGGTAAGCATGCCCAGGCACCGGCTGGTGCATTATTAGTGAGAAAGGATCTCTTCGAGCAACTGTGCTGTGTACATTGGGTGTGGGCATAAAGAATGAGCCTTTCCATTTTTCTTTCAAGAATGATCACAGAACAAATAAGAATTAGTATGAAATAGGGGTGGATGGATAGATGGACAGATGGATGAATGGGTGGATGGGGAGATGGATGGATGGATGATGGATAGATGGATGGAGGGAGGGATAAATGAGTGGATGGACAGATGGATGGATGAAAGGATGGATGGGTGGATGGATGGATAGACAGATGGATAGATGGATGGATGATGGACAGATGGATGGAAGAAGGGAGGGAGGGAGGGATGGGTGGATGGATGGATGATGGATTGGTGGATGAATGGACAAATGGATGGATGGGTGGATAGGTGTGGGTATAGGTACCCAGATGTGGTAGTTAAAAGAATGCTGTGTTGGCCTTGAACAGCAGAGCTGCTCACACTCTCTGACCCCCATTCTGCCATCTTTACATGGAAATGATAAACACTGAGCCTCCCTCCATCTGAGGGCCATGGGGATGCCCAGGTTTAAGAACCAGGTACTGTTGGTTAGCGAAAGGCTGTGCAGCTCTGAAGAATTGCTGGCCCCATAACCTCTCCCCCGACAGCTGGCCACCCTGGCAGCGTACTGTGCTTGAGGGAGCCTTGGAGCCCTACGATCGGGCTGGGATTCCTCCAGTAAACCTTGTGTGGATTTTTCCCTGTTCTCGGCTCCCAAGCAATTTTTCTTCCAGTGGAAGTTGCCAAGTTTTTATGGCTATTTGGTTATCTTACCCATCCAGATGGTTAGTGTTAATTTATGCTGAAATAAATGTGCAAAACCTCATTTGTCTTATTACTCCTGAAAAATGAGGTATAGGACCTAAAAGACCTTAATGTTTAGCCTCGTGCAAACCAGGGTGTGATATGACTTCCTGCTCTTTCATTCACTCCGGCTCGAAAGCCTGCTTTTCTATCCCTTGATATTTATGTATAAGCAAATTAGGTTGTTTAGTATAAGAAACACAGACACATTTTATGACTTTTAATATATATGCTTGCCTTGTGTTAGTTAGCTGCTTTTTATTGAGGAGGGAAGAAATAAGCTGTGATTTATTAACTGATGATAAATTTCAAACACATTTTCTGTACTTTTTAAAACATTAATCATTAGGTATAATGTTAGAGTTGGTGACCAGGGATTTAAAGAGTCATTAGCTGTGTGGCCTCCCCTGGTGTGTCTCTCGGGCTAGCACAGCCACGTCCCCGTCTCGTGAGTAAATACTGCTTCAAGCCCACTGTGAAGGAGGCATGGTAGATGTGAGACCCGAGGAATGTGAATCACGCGGGAGGACCACGGTGGCAGAGCTGATGAACGGTTCTCTCCTAGAGATTGTATGTGGACTTCCCTGTGGAGCAAGCTGAGACACAATTAGAAGCCGTGCTGGGGCTGGTCCTGTACTCTCTGCTTGGACACTCACTGAGACCGGGGTTGTTTCCGAAATTCCTCTTGTGTCGTTTGGGAACTCCTCAAGCAGGAAGTTACCAGAGTTCTAATAGGAGCTGGCATTTCCACATGATGATTCATGGGGCTGACGGGAGACGTTCTGAGAGTCAGATGTCTCCGGCCACAGTCTGGAGGCCAGGCTACAGAACAGTTAGATGTTTTGTGGTAGATACTTATCTATTCCCTTGAAGACAGAAGGCTCAAGGACGGAGTAGGTGATTCATGATGGTTCCAATAAAAAGACGGATGCTTGCTTCTAGAGCTGGGTTCACACAAGTTCAGTCATGATGTGTCACTTTCTGTGGGACACTTTGAGACTTCCAGTCAAGGCATGCAACTGTGGTTTCCTAAGACTCCTCTGAGTGGAGCCTTGGGGGTTTTTATTAGTGTTACCTTGTGAGAGTTTTCATTTCTTTGTTTTTAATTTTATGAACGATTCTTTAAAGGGGCGGGGCATGCTAAGAGAGTTCTAGCCTGTCTGAGCATGACAGACATGGCTCTGGAAGGCCTTGGCCCTTTGCCCCATTCCCTCTGCCTTGCTAAAAATTGCTGTTCATCACCAAAGGAAGTCAAGACAAGAACTCACACAGGGCAGGAACTTGGAGGCAGGAGCTGATGCAGAGGCCATGGAGGGGTGCTGCTTACTGGCTTGCTTCCCCTGGCTTGCTCAGCTTGCTTTCTTATAGAACCCAGGACCACGAGCTCAGGGATGGCGCCACCCACAATGAGCCCTCCCACCCTTGATCACTAATCAAGAAAATGCCTTACAGCTGGATCTCACGGAGGCATTTCCTCAAGGGAGGCTCCTTTCTCTGTGATAACTCCAGCATGTGTCAAGTTGACACACAAAACCAGCCACTACAATCATCAAAGTGTCCACAAAACCAGCCACTACAATCATCATGGCAGTGTCCAGGCAGGAATGATTCAGAAGGAGCTGAGAGTTCTACCTCTTTACCTCTAGGAGAAGACTGGCTCCCACATGGTTAAGTAGAGAGTCTTAAAGCCCACATGCACAGAGACACAACCACTCCAACAAGGCCACACCTCCAAATAATGTCAGTCCATGGACCAAGCGTATTCAAATCACCACACTGACAGAATCCAGAATCCACTGCATGGCCCCAGAAGCACATAGGTGACCAAGACATGGTTCCTGGGTATGAGGAGACTCTTCCAGGGTGACATCACCTGTCTCAGAGCTGATCCAAGAAGCCACTGTCTCTCTCTCACACCCAGTCCCATCTATCCTGCTTAGCCTTTCCTCTGTGCCCACAGGGCTTGTTGCCAGTCAAGGGGAAGTAATCTGTTACCAAGAGCAGCCCAGCTCACCTAACGAGGCCGCTCAAGTGTGTCTGTGGTGGCAGTAAGCCTGGCAGGATGCTTTGCCATGAAGTTGTGCCCCTGGCAAGTCCTGTAGGACCCCTCCGGGTGAGTGTCCTCCTCACATGTGGATCTAAAGACAAGTTTGTGTTAAATCAATGGGGAAGCTCAGCTTTGACAGGAATTCCAGACTGAAAAGGATTCCAGAGAATGTGAGCAGTCCTCACGAGCCAGGGTGTGCCATGCTGGAGCCCTGGGCAGCCTCTGGGGATATTATAGCACTATCTGCATGCTCCTCCTCCTTTGGCAGCCTTGGTGGGGTTGGGCAAATGCTTTCTGAGATTTCCATTAGATTCTTACCCACCCCATCTAAGCTTTTTTTCCCCCTCCAAATAGAAGCTCTCTGGACACTTTTTGTAGATTCCAGAGATGGTCTAATAAACACCTCTTATCTTCCTGAACCAGCACGTGGACCATCTTTTTGTATTTGCTTCAGATCTTTTTTTTTTTTTTTTTCCTAATATGGACCACTTCGTAAATCTGCATGCCATTCTTGTGTAGGAACCAGGCTAATCTCCGTGTCATTCCAAACTTAGTGTGAGAGCATTCAGGTCTTATTAGAGGTCTCCATGCGAGTGTGTGTCTCAGGACAGACACAGTGGTAGGAGAGAACTCCCATCTCCCTGCACCTCCTCATGTGGATGGATTATAATAGTTAATGCTTTGTGTGACTGCTTAAGTCTGAGGGATGCCCTGATGGCTGGTGAGACTCAGTGGGTGTATCTAAGGATGGAGTGTCTTGTGAGCCTCTGGCCCTAGGAGATTCTGACCTCTTTAGCTCCTTCTCTTCCTTACCAGCAGTAGTTCAGATTCTCTCAACACTCTAACCCCTGTAAGTTTGAAGCTCCCCGTGGCTATGTCTGGCATACAGAGGGTGTTTATTTAAAGCTCTTTGGTGAATGTCTCCTACACTAAGCCTGTTCAGCAAAGGCAGTGTTCCCACCAAATTCATTGAGTGTTAATTGGTATTGCAAGCATGATTGAAAGTTCGTTTCATTTTAAGAAGATAAACTGGGTGTTTGAGAGTTGAACACTGTGCGTGTGGATGAAAATTCCTTGTGCTTAATCAGGAAGTCTCACCTATTCTCTAGAGGGAGACCCATCTGCTCAGGAAGACTTCTGTATTTACTTTTTATACCTGAAAATAATTCAACTAAACTCGATCAAATACTGTCTTTTAATCAGACTTCCGCTAAGTAAGGTCAGGCCTTTCCTGTCAGGTGTGAATTAGGGATTCGTCCTCAGTGCTTATCCGCTAATCTCTGTGAAACATAGAGAGTGACTGGGCTGCATTTTCCAAGCTTGTTGGGTCACCCAGATGAATGATCAGGAGCACATGGCTCCCAGTTTGGGACTTCCTCGGACTGTTTCGCTTTCTCGGGCCTCAGTTTCCCTCTGTGGCATGAGCACAGGAACAGTAACCATTGCATCTGTTTCCATTTGGAACTCACTGGTTGGGGCCAAGCACCTTAGTCCTCCCCTCAAAGGAGCAATGTCCCAGAAGGCTTGTGCATTGGAGTCAGGAAGTGCTGTGTCCCAGCTTACAGAGCGGTGACCTCCGATGCCCCTGGGAGTCCTCTGTAACTTTGCCTTCTGTGGCTGCCCTTCCCAGATCTCCTCCTGGGTCTAGGAATAGTCCTGCTCGCCATTGCGAGTCATGGCGTCCTGGCCTGCTTACAGATGTTCTCACAGACCCATACTACCTTTTGTCCCGTGTCCTATAATTTGTGACTCAACTCTAGAAACGCCAGATTAAACAGATCTGGATTAAAATGTTGGGTTTATACAGCTACCCATCTACTATTTAAAAAGAGAGAGAGAAAAAAGATTAGAAGTAAATGTTTCATTCTTCCAACTAAAGCTTAATACTTCAGGGGAAATGAGATAATAATACAGTGGAGGGGAAGGCCACAGGACACAGTTGTCTAAGTTAATGAAGAGGGCTGGGGAGGTGGGTCATCAGGAAGAGCTTGCTGCACACACAGAGGGTTCAATGCCCAGAACCTGCATGAGAGAGAGCCAGAGGCTGCAGTTTATATCTGTAATCTCACCACTAGAGGCAGGTCCCTCCATTTGCTTGCCAGGCAGCCTGGCCTCATCAGAAAGGCTCTCGACAAGTGAGAGACCCTGTTTCAAAAAAACAAGGTAGACAGTGCCTGAGAAGGAACTTCATCTGAGGCTGTCCTTTGACCTCTAAACAAACACATACACACACACTAAACTAATTAATAATAATAATAATAATCAACTTTATTTTAATTAAATTTATGATTAAAAATAAACTTAATAATAATATGATGGTGATGGTGGTGATAATGATGGACCAGATAAGAACCACAAAAATAAAATCACAGAAACCCATCTTGAAGTCCAAGAACACAGAAACACCCACCTTCTGTTTACAAGACACTTAATCTATGAAGCATTTGCTTTATTATTGTAAAACTGACTTGTTTACGGGGTAGAATGGTGGTCAAAAGGCAATTCCTGGTTTGAATAGGTGACAACTTACCTCAATGTCCTCATCTGTAAAATGGGGAGGAAACAGGTTGGACACCCTGAGACCCCAAATATAGGCATGAAGATCTCACGCTAAAAAGCTGTGCGTTGCACATGAAAACGTTTTTTGGTTTGTTTTTTTTTTAAGTGTCTAAAATTACTTTCAGCCCATGTGTTTAAGGTATATGGCAAACAAATGAATTCCATGTTTAGACTTGGGACCCATCCCCAAGATTTATTATTTTAAATGTGCAACTAATCTGAAACCTGAAAGGGAAACCCGTTTTGCCAAGATGTTGAATGAGCGAGGAACGTCCGGTGTGTGGTAGTGGTTAACTCAGAGCAGCGGAAAGGGCCGTGTGAGGGCAAGGTACGTCAGGCAGATAGCCTGGTGCCTGCCCCTCACAGTTGTCCTTACTACAGTATCGCCCCCTCCCCCAATCAGCTTCATCCTGTGCCTTCAGAAGGCAGGCTTTTCACGCCTTCCAGCAGATTCTAAGGAGAGACGCAGTACAGGGATGCCGATCTCAGCAGCTGTAAGGTTTGAAAAGGCCATCAGAGGATCTGGTCAAGCAGGAAGCACAAGATGCCTGCCCTGGTCAGGCCTTACATGAAACCCCCAGGGGCTCATTCCTTCTCCTCACTGCTCATCTGACAAAATGGAGAAACTGAGGCTTGGAAGTCCTGGAACAACTGCTCCAAGTGTAAGCTGCTAGCAATTGCTACAGCTGAATCTAAACCTCCATCTTCCTTCTTGGAAGGCTCCTGCTCTAGTGTGGTTCTCTCTACAAAAGGGATGGGTCAGCCCTTGGATGTGCCCCCCAAAAACTATTCGTACAGTGAGACATGTCTCATTTCATCAGTATTGAAGATGTGGTATAATAATAATAATAATAATAATAAGCAGAAGGAGGGAGAGAAGAGCAGGAGGAGAAAGAAGAGAAGAAGAAGAAGAAGAAGAAGAAGAAGAAGAAGAAGAAGAAGAAGAAGAAGAAGAAGAAGAAGAAGAAGAAGAAGAAGAAGAAGAAGAAGAGG
>NC_034598.1:91845835-91850188 GCF_900095145.1 Mus pahari | reverse complement strand
GAGGAGGAGGAGGAGGAGGAGGAGGAGGAGGGGGGGGGGAAGCAGCAGCACTGAGGATAAAATCCAAGCACCCCTGCTCCCTGCAAGCCCAGAATGAAGCTCACCCATAGGAAGAGTGGCATGGAGGTCGGGGAGGGGGGAACTTCCCATTCCACAAAAGCCTGAGGGATCTGGGGCAATGGCAGCCCCTGTAGGGGTCCAGATCATACACGAGTATGAATAGGAGTCAGGATCCCTGAGCTGCTGGTGAGGCACTTCCAGGACCAACCTTGGGATGTGGGAGCCACGACTTGCATCATCAGTGTACTCGGTTCTGGTGGGATTAGGCAAGGCTGTGGAGCCCCATACTCTCAACACCAGTGTGACAGAGGACATGGTGACCCTGCATATCAGCCACCTCCAGTCACAGATTTTCAGTATTTCCCAAGCCCACTTCCCCTTGACTTGGGGTCAGAGTGGGACAGGGTTTCTTATTCATGGAAGCCAGTTGGTGCCAGATGGCACACCACAGTGGGCCATGTGCACTGCTCCAGACACCTTGTAATATGGTCACCAAAGTCACTGTTCGTTCTAGAAACCAGCTTTTTATAAAACGTGGTCTCACTATATAGCTCTGGACAGCCTGCAACTCGCTGTGCAGTCCAGACTGGCATCAGACTCAGATCTGCCTGCCTCTGCTGTTGCTAGAGGCCTGTGTCACCTATGACCTCAGAAAATGCAGGATCTAGTTTTCAAAGGCTGGTGGCAGAGGGAGTGTCTATCACAGGAAGCCCCCCCCCCCATGATAGTGTTAACTTCAGCCTCCCTTCAGTTGAGGCTAGCACATTCTAGAAGCTTAATAAGTTAAAACAGTAGCTAGCAGTGCTTACAAAGCAGTGTTGTGTGCTGTTCTGCTAAATTTAAAAAAAAAATGCTGTGAGAGTACACAACAGCCCTAATCTGTAGGTGTGGAAGCTAGCGTATAGGGGTGTGTCCCGGGCCCAGCCTCAGACTTCAGTAAGAAGATGCATGTGTTTGGGTCACTGGATCCTTCTGCCCCTCAGAAGCTCCAAGGAGCAGATAGCTCTTTGCCCCAGTGATTGAAGGGCTCCCAGCCAGTGGGGCAGATGTCTCTCGCCTGTTCCCTGGGCCCCTTGCCCAGTTTCTCCCTGCCCTGCACAATGTCTTCAAGCATGTTGGAAACATTAACCGGTCTCCTGCTATTCATCTTGGCTAGGCTAGCTTTGACAGTCCAATTTCAATGTTCCTCCCAGGGCAGACAGTAGGTCACAAGAATTGATAATGGATCCCAGGCGATTGGACACAATTCTGATCTGATGGGAACCTGCCCCTTCCTTGTACTGAGCCTCAAGCCTCCTCTTGAACCCACAACTTCAGAGTACTGCCTTCTGGGAATAGCCCAGCTCCGAGGTAGCAGGGGAGACAGCAAGGTGATTGTTCCCACTGACTTCCCAGATGCATGGGTTCCTCAAGTCCTTAGGGATGATAAAAAGAACAACAGGCCTCAGCCCCTCCAGCCCCTCCCTAGGCCATTGTCCTTGCATACCCACCAGGGCCAAAACTTTGTCTCCCCTGTAACCGTCTGTGTCTTCTCTACCTCGAATAAAGACAGATGGACCCAGAAAACAGTAGTTCTATTATATAAGGGGGTGGCTTCTGAGACCCTTTCAGATACTGAAGTCCACAGAAACACTTGTCCCTGGTATGAAATTTAATTATATTTGCATAGAACCTACATACATCCTCCTATAGAGTCTCGAACTTCCCGGTACCACTGAGAACGATGTAAATGTCCCATGAATGGTTGCTTTCATCGTGTTCAGGGCAGATGCAGTTTGGATCCAGGGATCACTGCCGTCCGTAGTATGTGTGTGGCTCCACAGCAGCCTCCTGGCCTCTCGCCTTGCCTCCTGTCATCTTCCTGAGCCACACATGTGACATACCTTAACTGGAGATCAGCCCCACTCCATCCCCACGCCGCCAACCCAACCAGTCTCCCCAGCCATCACACAGGCACCCCCTTAGAGCCTCCCTTGCCAGGCCATATGCTCAGCTCTGCAGGGAGGCCTTAGACTAGCCTTGGACATGGCTCCCCACTGCAGTCTCTGGCATGCAGTCTGGGCTAGATTCACCCAAATTTGTCTTTCTCCCACTTAAGCACCTCCTTGCTGAAGCCAGAGCTGTTAGCACACGTTGGACCATATCTCTCCCCAGCTCACGCCTTTCTAGGGGACCCACCTAGCTCTGTGTGAGTCCTGACATAGTCGCCTCTATTCCAGGATTGCTGTGTGCTGCTCACAACCTCCAGGATATCCTGACTTGGTTCTAGTTCACTTCCCTGCCCAACAGGGCATGGCTCTGAGGATCCGTAGGGTGGTGCGTGACAAGTGTTCAAGGCAGTGCCATAGTGTTCATAGCTGCTATGTGTATTTACAGTGGTCCCTTGGGGGCCAGTTCTGAGCAGATCCTGATGGGTCAATGGGACTCTGGCTTAGCACGCCTGGCTCCAGGCGGGAACTTGATTGCAGATGGAACAGAGGTGGGGAGATGAACCCATAAGACAGCACAGGCTGACGTGGTGTGAGCTTAGGAGCCTAGAGAGAAAGCATGAGAGCGAGATGGGGACTGGAGGGGGGGACAGCCTCCCAGAAGGAGGAGGAGAAGGAGGAGGAGGAGGAAGAAGAGGAGGAGGAGGAGGAAGAGGAGGCTTCCTGCCCATATACTGTGGGGGTACCTCAGATCTAGCACAAATTCTAGTGATCTCTCTCTCTCTCTCTCTCTCTCTCTCTCTCTCTCTCTCTCTCTCTCTCTCTCTCTCGCTCTCTTTCCTGGAGGCTTGAGTCATAACCCTCTTCAGATAAAGCCTATGACCCGTATCTCCTGGTCTTTTTCCAAAAAGCACACATGGACCCACTGTTCTGATTAATTCATAATTCAAAACAGTCTGTGTCCTCAGACAGAGTAACCCTGTTGGGGTCCCAGAACCCCAGCCTGGAAAGGCCTGAAATGCAGGTTGGTTTGACTCCAGGCATTTGTCGCCAGAGGTAGGAGGGAAATGGAAGGTGTCAGTCCTGCGTCACCAGGGCCCTTTGGCTTCAGGCCTCTCTCTCTCTCTTCCTTAGCACGTGGGAAGATTTGGCCTCTGAGGGTGTGTAGGGGCACACGCTCCTCCCTGTTTATGCCCCACGTGCCTCACGATGTTAAGAAAGAGCCAGCTTGTAAGCCTCCTGTGAATTATAGTCTGAATCTTTCCTCCCCTGAAGCTGGCAAGCCAGCTCTCTGCTGACAGACACCCCTCTGCCCTTCTCTGGCACAAGAAAGGGGTACACCATGCTAACCTAGGAGAGCCAGCTTGGGCCGTCTGCTTTCTGTTAATGGAAGCTTCATGCTTAGAGTGGTTTAGAGTCGTTGAATTCCAGTTTCCAGCTCCAGATCCACGGTTAACTCACCCCTCTGAGCCTCTGGCTTCTCGTCTCTGAAATGGACACAACCCCCATGCAGGATGTGGGAAGGCTAGGGATTTATTATCGTGTAACGGGCTCAGTGCATGCTGGGTGCTTAGTATACAGGTGCTGTCCCTCACTGGCCCCGGCAGCAGCATTTGTTGAACACTATCTCTGTGTTAGGCAGGATAACAGTACCCTAGACAAAGACAACCAATAAACAAGTAAGTAGGTTGTAAGTTTGTTTAGGTCAGGAAAGGAGGGGTCATTGAAAAGCTGACAACCTGGGAGCAGGGTCTGGTGGCAGAGAAAGAGGCAGCCACATGGATACCAGGAAGTGTGCAGTTTGCACCACCGTGAGCCTGGGGCCTCCTTTCATTGTCCTGCCATCTTTGGATACGGCTGTCCAGTGTGCCTTTCTCAGCTCAACGCACCCAGCCACTGCCTTCCGGTTTCTGAACCGGATGATTGGCAACCCCAATCACCCTCCTCAAGATGGATCTCATCATCAGGGCGTTGGCCGCAGTAACAGAGTTAATCAGACCAGATGCATTTCCAAGTGTGTGCTCCATCACAGCACAGGGAGAACTTAGAGAGACTGGTGAAAGGGGAGAGGAGAAGAGGGCTTTGAGGAGGGCCAGATCGCTGCCAGCAGCTACGTCAAGATCTGCTTCCACCTCGGGTGCTGGAGACCGTGCCAGCCAGCCGTCATCCTTCCTTCTGTCTGACCGACCTTCCATCCATTCATCTCGTGTGTGTGTGTGTGTGTGTGTGTGTGTGTGTGTGTGCCTCTGTATGTGTCTATGTGTCTATATGGCTGTGTGTGTCTGTGTGCCTCTGTGTGTGTCTATGTGTCTGTATGGCTGTGTGTGTGTGTGTGTGTGTGTCTGTGGGCCTCTGTATGTATCTA
>NC_034598.1:91797626-91845775 GCF_900095145.1 Mus pahari | reverse complement strand
TGTGTCTATGTATGAATGTCTGTATGTGTCTATTTGTCTGTATGTCTGTCCGTGTGTGTGTGTGTGTGTGTGTGTGTGTGTGTGTGTGTGTGTGTATACCTGTGTGTGTCTCTGTGTGTCCAGGTGTCTCCTGCCCCCATGCCACATGCACACCTTTGTCACCCTTGTGCCACTTCTTCGTCCAGGTCTGAGTGCACGTGCTAGCCCCTGACCAGCCCACTGCATTTCCCTCCTGACCTCTGTCCCTGTGAAGTTCTCCAGGGTGTTTCAGATAATGTCTTATTTTTTCTTGAAGATTAATGTACCAAGAGGACTGGAAACCTGTCCCCTGAGAACCTAGAACAGTGGGAGGCACAGAATTCCCTCACTCTCCCCTTATCTTCCATTTCACTTTGGGCAGTTTAAGTTACCCATGCTCAGCCATGTTCCAAAAATATTAACTATAAAATTGCAGCAATCATTCATAAGCCTTAAAAACTGTGCTGTTCCAAGGCCTGTGATGAAATCTCGCTCCACCACCCCCGTCTTTCCTGAGACACAAATCATCCCTTTGTGCAGCGTTTCCATGATGTATACACCGCCCACCCGTGAGTGGCTCACCACCGTGCTTATCAGATCGCTGCCTTAGATCATGGTGTTTTGTTAGTTAACTCCTTGTAAGGTCAGCCCCAGAGAGTGGCGCTGGCAATTCAGATGCAGCAGGGAGAGGCCGGAGAGCACGTCTCGATGCGAGAGATTGAAAGTTCCCAACGTAATAAGGACATGAAAAACTCATTTGCTGAGGTTGCTGAGATGCTCAGCAAAGATGCCTGTGGAATCATGAAGAAGGGGGAAGGAATTTGTGTGAGTCGGCTGTTGCTCCAGACTTGCAGAACTTTCGGCTGCAGTGTCGAAGGGCTTAGTCAAAATGGAAAAGCCCTCAATGCCAGGACCCCAAACAAACCTCGTTAGTGAAGCATGCTCCCCATCCCTGGAAAGGGACAGCCACAGCCGCTTGTTAGATGCATGGAGGGACCCTGTGTGTGGAGTAAGGGTGGGGCTCACCCCACCTGCTTTCAAACTGTATCACAGCATAAGTGATTTGTAACCAACATTTTGAAAATAGAATAGTCAAGGACGTTTTAAATGTCAGAGTTGTCAGGGATATAGATCTGTGGAAGCTACCTCCGCTTGCATTTCTGAGGCCCTGCGTTCAGCTCCCAGACTGGAAAGAAAGACAGAGCACATGTCGTGGGTTCAGGATGAGTGTGATTGAGGCAGTATCTCTCGTGGGGTGTACTTTGGTTTTCACTGTGGATTAGTCAAAAACCATCTCCATCTTCAAAGCAAACACTCTTGTCCTAGAAACTGCAAAGCCATAAAATTTATGCTTTGGGGACCAGAGGCAGAGCTTGAAGAAAGGATTGCTTTATTTTCTGTTATCTGAGAAAAATGAACAACTCCCCCCTGTAGAGGAGACCTGATTTCCTATGTCTCACAGTAGGACTTTTACACACTCACACAGTGTGTGCACACATAGATACATACACATAGATAGTGTACACGCACACATGCACACAAACATGAGTAAGACACTCATAAATACATGCTCAGTCACTCATGAATCCATACAAACACACGTGCCCTTGCAGGCACTGGGATGTAGACACAGGCCCATGTGAATGCACACTCACAAACAGGCATTCATGGACACGTGAACAATACAGGGTTGGAACCTACATGCATGGCCACAAATGCATGTCCCATATGAGAACATCCTGGGAAGGGACAGTGGAGGACCTTCTGGGTAGTGCCAGACGAATTCACACACGTTAAGTGGTCTGGGCACAATAGAGTGTGCTTATCCCTGTCCTAGGATTCTAGATGTGGCCCAGCCATTCATTTCCCATCTGGGATTTGATGTAGAGTGTCAAGAACCATCAGAGGTCGGGGGGGAGGTGCCCCCTCTTGAGCGGACGTCAGCTCAGCAAAGACGGTATCTTGGGAGCAAGACGGTTGACCGGGCTTTGTGCTGTAGGCCTGTTGGCCTCAGGAAAGAACAGCTCTCTGGTCCACGCCTGGCCTCTCTCCTGTCTGTCCCACAGGACAGTTCTGCCTCTCATGACCAGTTCCTTGTCAACGTCTACGACCACACTAGGTGTGTAGATGGACAGAGGCTACTTGAGAACCCAAGAGAGGCAGCGGGAGAGGCCAGGTAGTGTAGCTGCACTGGGCCCCTTTCTGGTGGCTACTCTCAACAGGCCCTTTGTGCCTGGTGACTCCAGGGCATTAGAAGCTGCAGTGGCGAGATGCAGAGGGAGGGCCAGCAGGCCTGGGCCAGTTGACTGCTCCCTTGAGAGCCCCCATCCATGTAGGCCACCCCTCCCCAAGCTCATATGTCTCACCCTCCGTTTCCTCTGTCATGAAGCATGACCCACTCACTGCCACCCACAGGGAGCCCCGCCGAGAGGTGCATGGACTTAGGGGGTCACCAGTCCTGTCTCTCTTGAGAGGACACGGCCTCGTAAGTTTCTCCACAAGCTTCCCATTGTGAGAAACATAATGCATGCTCCAAAGGATGTCCTTGGCTCAGGGAGGCCTGGTGACTGTCAGGTAGACCATAATTACCTCCATTCATGCTCACACCGGGCTCCACAGCCAGTGTCATGGGAGCCCACCTTAAAGAGGACTTGGCACCTCTGGGCCAGAATAAAATGATGAAGGCCATGACCACACCTTCCTTGCTTCCCAGCCTTGTCCCTTGCACCAAAGCATCAGACACAGTAATTATAACTGAGCACATTGCCCAGTCCCCCCGTGCCTCAGTTTCCCCATCTATAAAATGGGGCTACTCATGGCCCCTTCCTTATATGTGCTCATGAGTACACGAATCACCTTCAGAAGGCTAGAGGCATGTTTTGTTGTTCTACCCAAACTTCTGTAAGGATTCTGTCTCCATTGGTGCTAAGCCCCTTGTGGGACTAACACAAGGAAGCTTCTAGAAAGTATTTAACGCAGATAGTGCTCCAACCATTCCAGGGCAGAGAAAACAACTCATAAATTACTTGAGGAAGGAAATATTGTCAGCTGTTTCCGTTTCCTGTCATGTGTCAATGTGATAACATTGTCACAAACTCATTGTCGTGTTACAGCACGAATGTATACCATGGTTCTGGAAGTCAGGAGTCTACGTGGGTCCCATGTGTCTGAAATCCAGAGGCCTGTAGCATCCAAGAACCACCTGTGTCCCTTGGCTTACTCTCTCTGTCCTCAGAGGGGATAGCAGCCGACCAGAACCTTCTCCCTGACCCCCTCACCCTGACTCCCCCTCTTCAGGAAAGATTCTGTAGTCAAGTGACATCACCCAGCTAATCCAGGAACACCCCTGTACTTTAGCATCATGTGGTCAGCAGTAATTCTTCCACCTATTCCCTCCCCCGATCCCCCGCTAGCCAAAGAACACTATGTATTCAGTGTCTGGGGTTGGGGTGTTTGCCTAGCTCGCTGCCACAGATGCATTTTGGGGGAAAGTGACTTGGCTTCTTTGCCTGGGGCTGTCCCCAGCTGTTCCCAGCAGTTCTCCAGGAACCTTCACAGGACTGGGGGCAGGGAGATAAGGTTTCGAGGGAGGAATAGTAGCTCGGACTCAGCCATGGCTTGCTTATTGAGCACATCTCCAGCCCCAAGCCAGCATTGCAGCCTTCGAGCAAGCAGAACGCCATCTTGTCTTCTTCATAGAGTGTTTGCTGTATGGATGCCCTTTATAGGTCCTGAGCGTCTACCTCCTTCCCTTCACGGCCCCTCGTCATATTCCACTGCTAGATTGTGATTCTCCTGGCTCTTGTGGATTGTGGGCTGATACAGTCCAGGGGGAGCAGTGGGATCAGAGACAACAGGTTGGGGTTCGGGAGCCCTGTGAGCACACACGGTGAATAACCACACCGGGACCAGCTATCAGGAGGGAGATCAACTTTACTTATGGTGATTCAAGGCTTATAGAGTTTGGGGGGACTGAGGGTGGGACCATCCAGGGTGGGCAAAGGCCATTTGCTGAGGGATTAGGGCACCAAAATGCCTCATTAGTGTGGGAAAGCATTTCAGGAATCTCAGGTGCTGGCTGAACAGGTTCTTAGCTGGAGAAAGGATCCTGTAGTCTAACTGAGGCTATGCGACATATCTCGTAGAGGCTTGGGGGTTGGGGGGCATGAATTCCCCTGTGAATAAGATAGTATAGCTAGCTTCCAAGAGACCTCCAGGCTCCTGTCTGCCCCTCACAGCCATGCTGCCCATTATTAATGGAGAATTCCTGTGTCACTGACCTTCAGTGTGACCTTGGGGACAACAGCCTACCTCACATACAGGGCGATCATCGCATGCGAGACCGTCAGCTCCTCCCCACTTTCCTCTGCCAAGGTCTCTTCCTTCCTTCCTTCCTTGTGTAAAATCCAGAATTCTCACCTCACTTTTTCAAGAGGGCTGTAGACGTTCTTGCAGCCTCTGTCTGTCACCTAATGGGGACTTGCTTCACAAAGGAGCTAGTGCATAGCTGCAGTAGAGCCATGTTTTACTTCAAAAATCCAAAGTTGTTGGTGTAGGAAATGCTATCAACCGCTAAGCGTTGAGCTTTCTGCAAGGCACGCCTTCCTTCCAATGCTGGGGATTGAACCCAGGACTTCACCCTTGCTGAGCAAGCACTCCATCACTGACCTCAGTCCCCAAGTTCTATCTTTGTTCTAAACTAAATGAATCCTGTTCCCCAGATCCCACTCAAAGGCATCCTGACACACTCGGTCAAGACTTTCTCTTCCGAGCACCTTCATGCCTACGCTCTCCGAACACAACTGTTTCTTGTGAGTGCTTGCTGCATGCCTAAGGATGGGGTATACCGGAGGCAAGAGCAAACTGCCAAATACAATAGGAGTGGCCTGCAGTTGGACATCTTCCTCTCCTCTCCTCAACCACCTGACATCCGCCGTCTTGACCTCCGCCATCTGGATGGTCCCAGTGTAATTTGGCAACAGATGAGCTTTCACATCTTCTGGCCTTGTCTTCTCTGTCCATCTGTCCCCAAAGGCAGTGAGGTGGGATTGGCAGGCACGGCACCCGATGGTAATGACATTCAGAGCTGACTCCTGTCAGCGGTCAGCAGGACCAACAACTCGGGTCCCTTTCTGAGCATCAGAGGGGCAGCTACATCCTTCTCATCCATCTAAATGGCACAAAATCCCCCATCAAAGGCTCTTCCATCCCTGACTCCAGCCTCAGAGTTCAAAGGGAATCTTTGTCCTTTTCATTTGCTGACATCTCACTCAGAAGTTAGGCTTAGGGTGAGACCAGCTCAGATGCCCCTCCTCCCAGGTGTAGGGACCCTCCACATGCTCAGAGCAAACCGAGGCAGCTGATTGGAAACCGAGAAACTAAGGGGCTTGTAATTAGAAGGCTGCCGTGGTAAACCAGCTGCCTGGAATCAGTACCTGGTGCTCAGACTAAAAATAGACCCTTTCCACAAGAAACAGGAGAATCCAGTGGGGTTGGCCAGACATCAAAGGGTATGTGCCTTCTTTTCCCCTTTCTGCTGAAAGAAAGAAGTGCATCCAGCCTGCTCCAGAATGGGGTTTTCTGTAAGGGACAGGTCTGGTATGCTGGGGACAAAGACAGGCTGCAGTGTGCCAAGGTTGAGAGACATTGGTGGCTATGTCATCTGGACTTAGTCACAGAGCTTCAGTCAGGCCTCCAGGACTGCAATGTCACCCCTCAGCATGAATGTGGTGTTTGGGATTCACATGTAGCCCCCTGCGAAACCCATTGGCAAGGGTTGGTGTGTCTGAACAGCTCGCTGCCAGGCAGAATCACCAACCACAGAAGACTAGGATACAAGACAGATACAGATACATTGAAGCGGATGGGAAAGGAGAGGTGTTTGGGGAGAAATCCAGGGCACGTGGCACCAGACTCTGCCCGAGTGGACACCCAGTGGGGTTTCTACCCTGAGTCTAGTGAGCGATAGGTGTCTTCGATCTGAAAGGAAATGGGCTTTCATTTGCCTCCCCCTCTTGATAATGTAATCATAGCAATGATAAATGACATCATCAAAAGCTTGTGAACTGTGCCCATCCTTTGCCTGGGCGTGTGAGAGGTCCAGATTGCTCAGATTCGGTGTCCTACACATTTGAAACCCTGCAAGCCCTCCGAAGCTCTTCCATCACCCCACTGAGCCACTGGAAGATCATTAGATGTTGTCTTAGTCAGGGTTTCTATTCCTGCAGAAACATCATGACCAAGAAGCAAGTTGGGGAGGAAAGGGTTTATTTGGCTTACACTTCCACATTGCTGTTCATCACCAAAGGATGCAGAACTGGAACTCAAGCAGGTCAGGAAGCAGGAGCTGATGCAGAGGTCATGGAGGGATGTTACTTACTGGCTTGCTCAGCCTGCTCTCTTATAGAACCCAAGACTACCAGCCCAGAGATGGTCCCACTCACATGGGGACCTCCCCCCTTGATCACTAATTGAGAAAATGCCTTACAGCTGGATCTCGTGGAGGCATTTCCCCAACTAAAGCTCCTTTCTCTGTGATAACTCCAGCTGTGTCAAGTTGACACAAAACCAGCCAGTACAGTGTGTACCCTAGCTGAGAGCAGATAGGCAAGCTGTAGAAGCTGTCATCTATCCGGGTGTCTGGAGTTACACAAGGCCAAGCAGAAATCCCCTCTCAGTCCTGACAGGGAGTAACAGTGATGTCCCCAGGCAAGTGACACTCAGCAAGGCCACCAAGGCTACCTCACCTCTGCAGCAGTGCCTTAGACCATAGCATAGTGGGAAAGAGGAGAGAGAACATGCCCTCAGTGTTGAATGAGTAAATGAATCCCTTTATTGTTGAGTTTAAACAGGAATCCACTCTGAAAGCCCAGAAGGGGACACCCCATTCTCTAGTCTATCAGCCATTTGATGGCGCCTACCGTGCCCCTAGTCCAGGGAGCCCCAGGCAAGCTGTGTGAACCCACAGAGAAGGTGGGCTGGAGGGGTGACAGGAAGAGCGATAGCTGCTATGCATAGCCTAGTTTTCAGAACTAGACAACAGCAGTACGAACAATAGGATGAAGAGGGTTGGAGCAATGGCTCTGGGTAGAGATCGAGGACTTTATTTGGATCCTAGAGCACCTGTATGTAAAGCCAGCTAGGGTCATGTGCGCCAGTAAGCTGGTCCCTGGAGAGGCAGAGACAGGGGATCTCTAGGGTTCCTTAGCCAGCTACACCTGCTGAGTCGGTGAGATTTTAGTTCAGGGAGAAACTCTGCTCCAAAAGAAGTTAGGTGGGGTGTGACAGAGGAAGGTTCCTGCTGTGAACCCTTGACATCAACATGTACCCACATAGATGTGTACCGCCCCACTGCACACACACACACACACAAACTAAGTAATAAAATTATGATGATGGTGATGATGATGGTGACGGTGGTGGTGATGGTGGTGGTGATGATGATGGTGGTGGTGGTGGTGATGATGATGGTGGTGGTGGTGGTGATGATGACTGCATCCTTACTGTCCATCACCGTCTCCTCCCTCTCTGGCTGCAGCCCTAATTGAGTGAGTGGTTCCTGAAGCAGTAACCAGAGTGTAATCAGCAGCTATTCGGTGCTTCCACGGAAACTGATTTGCAAGTCTCCCCAGGACTGGCCTGAAAACGTCCCCAAAGCTGTGCTAGCCAGCGAAGCGCACCCCTATGCTAGCTTCCGTTGTAGGCTCTAGCCAAACAGCAAGAGCACACCAGCTCTGCCTCATTTGTCCTGGGTTCAAAGGCGTCTAGGGCAGTCAGACCACCACTGGCTCCAAGTGTCTGTGTTGAGAACGGTGCCAAGACCATTCTGGACGTACCTTGTGCTTTTCAGAAGCGCTGGTCTGGAGGATGCTGGGAGCTCAGCCTCCAGCCACCTGAGCTTTGAGTTAAAGCCCTGTGGTGCTTTCTTTTCTTCAGGGCCCTGCACTACGTGTGCCTTCTGCCTTTCATGGCTCTAGTGGCCTCTTGCCCAGCCTCAGCTCAAGAGACAGCAAGGACCTTAAAGTCCGGAGCTTAATACCTTGATGGTCGTAAGGCCCCCACCTTGCCTGAGGATGTGTGTCCTATCCCCTTCCTGGGCCCCACCCACTCACAGGCCAGAGTGAGCAGCCACCAGTACCTTCCTCAAGGCTAAGGGGTCAGCTAAAGCTGTCATCTCCTTCATGTTCCTAATTCACCTTTGGATGGGGGTGGGGTGTGTGTGTGTGTGTGTATGTGTGCGCGCGCGCGCGTGTGTGTCCATCCTATAAGGCTATAAGGGCTGCCTCAGTGGAGTGCTTGGCATGCAAGCATGAAGACTTGGGTGTGGAGCCCCTGCACACAAGTGAAAAGCCAGGTGTGATAGTACCTGCCTGCGATCCAGTTGCTGGAGCAATAGGGAGGAGGAGCCTGTCTTACAGAATCGGGGAGCCCATGTTCAGTGGAGACCTCGTCTTAGAAAAATAAGGTTGAGAGCAATTAAAAGACACTGAGATCAACAACTCACATGCATGTCTACACACACGAGTGTACACACATAGACCTGTGTCTGTGAAGGGCTGGAAGCAGGAGGCAGGAGCTCATGCAGAGGCCACAGAGGGATGCTGCTTGCTGGCTTGCTTCCCATGGTTTGCTCAGCCTGCTTTCTCATAGAACCCAGGACCACCAGGCCAAGGATGGCACCACTCACCATGGCTGAGCCCTCCTCCATTGATGAAGAGTTGAGAAAATGCCTTACCGCTGGATCTCGTGGAGTCACATCCCCAGCCGAGGCTCCTCCCTCTCTGACTGTAGCCATGTGTCAAGCTGTCACACAAAACCAGAGTAACTGTGAACTCAGAACCCAAGGGAGTTGAGGATGGGGGTGCTGGGCGGACCTAAGAGGATGAGAACGCTAAGTATCTAAGTGGGGTGTACCCGACCAGGGACCACCAAGGCAGAGAGCCGGTTGACCTCACAGCTCCCTGGATCCTTCTTACTGTGTGAGCTCTGTGGTCCGTTTTCTCTTGTCAGACTCTAGGGCTGGCTCTAAATAGCCATGGAGACAGGCCCCCTTGCTTCTCACTCGCTGTGTCTCATGGCCTTGGCCCCTCGGGTCGCAGATTCCTGTTTATACACCCAAGACGAGCTTGTGGACGTCCCAGGGCCAAGGGGACTTGGTGTGGCCTGTGTGTGGTATCTTTTCTTTCCCTTCTGTAGACTGTGCACCTGTGTGGTGATTCCTTGCACACTTGTTCACTTGTGCCTGGCTCTGTCCTCAGCTTCGGGGACACTTCTGAGACATACTCTCTCACTCGACGTTTCTTGGAATCAGCAGTGATGGTGGTTAGCTTCATCATCTTCCTCTCTTGCTGGGCCAGAAGGACTGGGGGTGCGGCTCAGCTCAGTCTCTCTAGGGGGAAGACTATAACAGGGTCACCAGAAGGCGTCTTCTAATGGTGCTTCATGCTGGGGGCGGGAGGGGTAGTGGATTATGGTGGTCTCCCTTGTGATCAGACCTCCCAGGGAGCGTGGGCTCTGCTGATGTGGTCCAGGTATGCCAAGACTGTCTCTCTCCCCCACTGTGTGTGTGTGTGTGTGTGTGTGTGTGTGTGTGTGTGTGTGAGTGTGTGAAGATTTATCTTTGATCACTCTAGAGACGAGCTCATCTCTGCTTCCCTCTCTCTGAGTTGCTTCCCATCTCCTGCCCCCTCTCCAACTCACCATCCAAGGGGTCCAGGAGGGGGGAGACAAATGGGAATGTCTGCCATGCCCAGGGCTACACAGTAACACACCTGTTGCTTCCTGGGCCGCTGAAGTTTTAGTCCCAGCATTCCCTGGTGTCTGTAACAAAAGCTGAGCTCAGCTGCCTTTGTAATCTGTGCAGTTGCAGAGCCCAGGCTCTGTCCAGGCAACAAACAGCATCAGTTGATGTGTTAGCCTCCAGGTTCTTACTGGCTTCTTCCTTCCAGGCCTCCTAATTGATCATGAGGTTCAGTGGCAAGACATGGTTAGCTTCATGTAACTGTGGCTTGAGCCTAGCCCTCTGCTGTTGATCGGTAACAACTCTATCCTGATACTCTCCATGGAGAGGCACTGGGCTTTGAACTCCAGTTTGCCATCTTCTTAATCTTCACTTTGTGCTTAAGCAGGAGCTGTGACCAGAAGCCCCACTAGAGGTACCAGCACACACCACCCACACAGCACTCCACATGTACCAGCTCTTGTTGGTGCTGATCTGTGTTGTTGATGCTAACAATGATAGAAAGAGAGACAGCCCAGATCCCTGGCAGAGGCAGTTAGCATCGGGTCTGGGCCATCAGAGGCACCATTTCAAAGGAAGTGTGAGACTAGATGAAGTCAGGAAACAGGAATCAGTAAGAGTGATATCCAGGAGGGACACTCTGAGGCACAGGATTCCACCCCCTGGGAGTCCCTTAGATGTGAAAAAACTCATCCAGTCAGCCATAAGGTCCTGAGACAGAGCTGCAAGGGGTAGGCAGGGTGTGGACATGCCAGAGCTGTCAGCAGGCCGGGGCAGCTTGAAGGAAGGAGAGTCTGTCAGCAGCAGCCAGATCTAGAGGTGACATCGTGTCTGTGCTGGGGTTGACAAGATGAGGAAAGGGTCACAGAGGCCACACCCTGTTTCTAGCAGAGCCACCTGTATGGGCAGCAGTGTTATCCTTATGATGGGACAGAGATGTGCCAGAGAGACACCTTGACTTTATTCTGTTGGAGTTTGGGGTTCCTGTGGAAAGTTCTCGGCTGAGTAACTAAGAGGAAGATAGTGTACTCTTGACCCCTGACTTGTAAATCCTACCTTCCTAGTGCTCCCCCCAAAATGGCCGTCCTTGTACCCTACAAGGTATGGAGAAAGCACATTCCATAGAGAAGGAATAGGAGGTTCGGTGGTCATGAGGATGACACCAGTGTGGGATGTTCAGTCAGGGGAGGAAGTGAGAAGTGGAGGGACGGAAGACAGTGTCAGGGAAAGAAGCTGCAAAACAGGCCCGTGACTCACAGGCCAAGGCCTTGCCTCTCTGAGCTGCAGACGCACCGAGGCATCCAGTTTAGTCCCGTGGTATATTTGTCAGGGTTCTCTAGAAGAGCAGAACTTAGAGAATGAGTCTTTGTATACATAAAGGGATTTATTAGAGTGGCTTACAGGCTGTGGTCCAAGCAGTTCACCAATGGCAGTTCAAGGGCCAAGAACCCAGTAGTTGTCCAGTCTGCAAGGCTTGATGTCTCATCTGGGTCTCAGTGTACACTGGAATCCCGAAGAAGCAGGCTGTAACGCCAGTGAAGGAACGGACTTGCCAGTAAGGGTGAGGGCAAGCAGGCAAAGAGAGCAAGCTTCCTTCTTCCATGTCCTTTATATGGCTGACAGCAGAAGGAATCGCCCATATGAAGGATGGATCTTCCCACCTCAGAAGATCTGGATTAAAGGCGTGTCTTTCCACCTCAATGATTTAATTAAGGAAAAACTGCATCGCAGGTATCATCCCCTTGGGTTTTAGTTAACTCCAGATAGTGTAAAGTTGACAAGCAAGGATAGCCATCACACATGGATTTCCAGATGTTTCTGGTTAAAAGAGTCCAAAGTCCAGAGACAATGCCTTGCCCTTCTGGGTTCTGGCCCAGTTTGGAGAGTGTCCCAGGATTACTGAGCTATAGCCAAGTTCTTGAGAGATGCATGGGCCTCTCGATGAGTGCATCTGGAGAGCCTGTGAGGACTGAAAGGGAGTTCACCCAGGTATCTGTGAAAGTCAGGGCCTAGCCCTGCAGACCCATAGTTGTGCTAGGAGCTGTATACTCATCATCCTGAAGCTCTGGCCTGTGGCAGCTAGAGGGAAACACACCCTATGCTGCCTGAAGGTCCTCATTATGTGTCTTGATGGGAACGACTAAGTCTTTGGAAGACTAGAAGGCAAAGTCATGCTCACCAGGGCTGCAAACAGCTTAGAGGGACAACCTGAACATCTCTCTAACTTCAGGATGCATCCCTCTGAGCAGGTAATGTGACTGACTTCAGGAAAGGACATAAATTTGGTGTCTCCTGTGTGAGGTTTAGTTAAATTGTGCTGTATGACTTCCTGCACAGATGTGGACCCCAGTTAGTATATTAATGACAAACCAAAGAAACAACTCTGCCCAAACTAGCTAAGTGAATGGATGAGGTAATTGGAGTTAGTTATGTAAGTATGGATGAGAGGTTATGTACAGGAATGTGGATAACTTAGAAGCAGCCATATCACCAAAAGGCCCACCACTGCATGAATGACAACTCACAAGAGCTCTATGTACAACTTGCAGGCAGCCTCACCAGAGAGTTCCCTCTCCCCAGTAATTGTTATATCTCATATAACAAGGGGTCTTGCAAGTCTTCTCTGTTTTAGGGACTTCCTGAGACTTGTGAGTTTCCTTTACTCCATAAATCCTCAAAGTTTCCTTTGCTGGCCTTGCTCCTGGAGGGAATGTTTCAATTCAGAGGAAACGATCTACAATGCTAACTTTTGTTCCTGGGCCTTCCTTGTACCCAGGAGTTTTACTCAGCCAGCCTGTTCTCATGGATGGATCAGATAGAAGTCAAAGTCTTATAGCCTGTTTCAAGCTGAAGACTAGTACCCCAGCACAGGATAGTAGGGTTAAATTTGGGCTTTGTCATTTTTATGCTGTGAGGCTTGGGCTCTAACAGTCATGTTAAGACTCTGACCTTCAGTTTACTGGTCACTAAACTGCCAATAGCACCTCAAGATGGGAAATGGCTAGTGCTTGATTGGTTGGATTCCTGAGCACAGATCTCCACAGGTGAGTATGTAGTCAGACCCCCTTTTTCCCAACCACCTTGGAGTCAGACATGGTTATGAATAATCATGTGACCTAGAATAGCCTCCACCCTTCTGTTTCTCTCCAGACCTCTCAGTGGCTGTCTTCCCAGTGCCTTCCTCGGGGCAGCCCAATGGGCAGAGTGGAGGTATCCCTGCCTTTTCTTGACAGACTGTAGTTTGGGGGGGGGTTGTTGTTTTAATTTTTCCATAAGAGAACAGATCTGGGGAGATGGTACAGTGCTTGCCATGAAAGCATAAGGCCTGAGTTTGTATATTCAGAACCTAGGTAAAAAGTTAGGCATGCATACTGAAACACACTTTATAGTCCCAACACCCAGGAAGCAGAGACGAGGCAGGTCCCCGGGGTCACTAGTTAGCCAGCATAGCATAATTAGTGAGGTCCGAGCTACCCAAGGTTGACTTTGCACTCACATGAGGGGGTGGGGTGAGGACTGAGAGACCGAGAGACCAAGAGACTGAGACTGACCCTATTGGGTGAGTCTGCATAGAAGTCTGACCCGAAGAGCTTACTGGTCACAGGAAGTCAAAGCTAAGCCGCAGGGGAGCAGCCAGATGTGGGAAAGCTGCAGGGCTATCCTCACTGTCACCAGGTGCCTTTATTCTCCAGAGCTGGAGCAACAGTTAGATGGAAGCAGATGCTTTCATTTGTGACCATCAGCTGTCTCCATAGGACCGGTCCCCAGGCCCTGGCCCAACTTGCTTTTCAGAGCCTCTCTTTTCATTGCTTTGACACAGAAAATGGCACTCATAGTGAAAAACAAACAAACAAACAAAGAAAAAACCAACAAAAACAAAAAAGAAACCCAAAAAGCTCCCAGCACCCCTCCCTTTGTGACCAGTGTAATTGTAATTATGTCTGAAAGCTTCCTTTCCCCAGGGCCTCCCCGCCCAGTGACCGGTCCAGCTTCCATGTGTCGATCTATTCCTGAGGCCCTGGAAACACACACAAAGCCTGTGGGCATACCACACTGAATCAGCCAGGCTCTTGCCCTGCCTGCCCTCTGTCCCCCAACTTCCCCCCACCCCAGTTGGCAGCTTCTTTGGGCAGCCAGTTTCTAATCTCCCCAGGGCTTTACTGAACATCCCTATTTGGGGAAAATCAATAATCTCCTCCTAAGCTGAACCAGCTCTTCATGCTTCCTCCTCAGTGGTCAGGGTGGGCTGATGTCACCCAAGCGCTGGAGCCACCTCTGTGCATCTCACCTCTTCCCTGCCATGTGGCCCAGCACTTGGGCACACTCACATGTGGGCGCGCACAACTTGAGCCATGGTGCTTTGGGGCCCATTTTACAAATGAGCACACAGAGGCCCAAGGAGGAAGTCTGGCCCAGCCTCTCTCCTAATCCCCTCATTTTCATCAGCCTGCCACTGCTCAAAGGATCACTCTCTTCCTGAAGGCCACTCATCTGGAACTGCGCATCCCCAGGGACTGGCTATTCAGCTGTCCAGCGTACTGACAGGTACTTCCTATGTAGGAAACTAGACCCAGGGGAGACACCCCACTAGACAGTTGGCCCCTGTAGAGTCTGGTATGAACAAAAGTGCCTGAGCTTCTCTCATCTTCTACCCTGAACTCCTTCCCACCCCACCCTTACCAATATCCTTCTGTCCTAGCTCTCCCAAGTGAGGCAGAGAAGCCAAAGAACGAGGACCATCGGCCACTCAGAGGTTGGGTTAGGGTTAAATATTATATCCTGAAATAGGTTCAGTTTTGTCTCTCCTGTTAGCCCAAGCAGAGGCACTGTCCTTTAAAAGAGAACCTGCCATTTTCAGGGTTTTTTTGCTCATTTTAATGAGTTCCCAAATCAGGCCAGCCCAGGAGAGAGAGCCTAGCCCACATTCCCTTCTGTGGTTAAGAAAGTAGGCCACCTGCTCCCGCTGAGTTTCAGAACTTGCAGCCATCCATGGGTTTCACAGAAATGTCCCCTGAGAGCTTGGGAGACCGGCTCAGTCAGCAGCAGCCTGAGAACCTGTGTTCAGTCCCTGGATCCCATGTAAAAAGCTGGGCACGTGGGGCTGGAGAGATGGCTCAGCAGTAAAGAGCACAGGCTGCTCTTCCAGAGGTCCTGAGTTCAAATCCCAGCAGCCAATTCCCAGCAGCCACTCAGTGGCTCACAACCATCTGTAATGGGATCTGATTCATTAGAAGCTGAGACAGACTGGCAGCTTCTGACCCATGAGATACTGTCTTTAAAGTGGGGAGGAAACGGCGCCCGAGTGAGCAGAGGTTACCCTCTGGTTTCCTCTGTGTACACGGGCACACACACGCACCTGCGAACAAATGAACTCATAGTAGGGAGGGGCATCCCCTTAGGTGGAGGAAGGAGAGGGGGTATTTTCCTGGGTGCACAGAGGTGGCCTAGAACCGCATACATAGCAGCAAGCTACACATAGCTCTGGCCTGGGATTCATCCCTGTACCTCCAGACGGGCTGCTGGTTAGAGAGACTAAGAAAGTTCTCCTCGCTGCTGCATCCTAGGAGTGGGTGGCTGAGCATCCAGCCGTTGGGATTGGGTGGGTACAGAGGAATGTTCCACCGGGGTTATGAGCAGCAACCCCCTCCACCCCCACATACGCAGTAGTTCAAAAATCTACCAGCTACATGGTATTTACACCTCTGATGTCCTCAGCTCGTGGGCGTCTTACTCATCTCTGGGCTCCAGGTTGTCAGGGTGGCTGTTGTGCACTGCTGTGTATCCTCAGCTGTGACCTAAAAATCAAGCAGTCCCTTACATACATTCCTCAGCTAGTGAATTCAAAGATTCTGGTCTCGGTGGCGCCTCCCTGTGGCCTTCCTGGTAAACTGCCGTGAGGACGACAAATGGCCATCTTTCTTGAAATGTGACAAAAGACTCAGCAGGAGAGAGGCGCTAATGTGTTGGCACAGTGCTAACCCTCCTTCTCCGAGCCCTGCAACTATTCAGCACCAAGTGCTTGAGACACACAAGACACTTAGGCCTGGGCCGGCAGCCCTGCAGGCAGGGAAGGCGCGGGCGGTATTCATTCATAACGGTGTGTGTAACTGTTGAAGGCTGGGCAGCTAGAGACAGTGAGGCCTGCTGCTGGGGGTGGCTCGTGGGAGGGGTAGAACGCATCTAGCAGGCAGGAAAGGGAGGAGGACTTTGGGGTGGTATCAGCTGGGCTGGCCCAGTTCTAGCCTCTTCCCCACCAGGAATGGTACATGGTGACTTAATAGTAATAAGGGAGATGGGGTGTTGTTGCAAGATCAGGAGGCATCAGAGATAGATCAACCAATACAGCGCTTGCTGCACATGCATGAGGTCCTGGCTTCCATCCCTAGAACTGATGCTGGGGGAGGGGGACCAAAAAACAAACAAACAAACAACCACTGAGCATTATGACGTGTGTCTGTTATCCCAGTGTAGGGGGCGGAGACAGGTGGGTCCCTGGGCTCATTGCCTAGCAAGCCTAGTGAAACACCCACCGTTGTAGTTGTTGTTGTTGAAGGAGGGTGACGGACAGAGTCTAAGGAATGATACCTAGTACCCAAGATCGAACTACACAAGTACACACACACACACACACACACACACACACACACACACGCGCGCGCGCGCGCAGGCACGCACGCACAAATAAATAGCCCACAGTTCTAACATCCCGGAATCCACTGCCTGCTTTACAGTGTGTTGACTTTACTGATAGCTCATTTCTATGTAGCTAGGCAGTTGCCCCTTTCTTCAGCTGTCCAGCCAGGATGTTATTCCAGCTAATGTCTATCAGTCATTTTCTGTCCGTGAGACACCAGATCTCCATGGGTCAGGCCTCGTGAGCAGATGACAGATGTGTCTGGCATTCGCGCAGAGCCCACTCCCGGAGAAGGAGACCCAGTCAGCAGTTCCGCAGGTGTAACAGAAACACCAGAGCTGATCTGATGGAAGTACCCCAGGATGGTGGTTAGGAACAGGTGCCTGGAGCACCCACACTGACCGTACAGTCATCCTAAGGTGGAGTCAAGGAGTTACAGTCACCAGACAACACAGGGAGACTCGCCTGGGCTGACATTCAGGCTCAGTCAAGGCTTTGATGCCTGGTTCTACTGCCAGTCCCTTTCCAGACAATCCTCCACAATGACGTTAAACAGGAAGTGAATTTCTACTTCTGTGGTGTTAACTAGACTCAGGCCTGGTGCCATATGTTTTTTTCTGAGCCCTCAATCATCAAAACAACCCCCAGAACTGCACGGCTATTGTCCCCATGGTACAGAATGGGGGACCAAGGCCTGAAGGCTCAAGATGCTCAGACAAAATGTTCAGTAAAGCATGCTGAGTCTCTGGAGAGAGGTAGGAAGGAAACCACAAAGCCAAATTGTCAGGTTAGAAGCCAAGAGAACCTGCAGGGCCAAGCCACCCCCCCCACACACACACACACCTACCTGCCTCCCTAAAATACCACAGGCAGCCCAGCCCTGTGGGGGAGCTGCCAGCCTCCAGGCTGAGAGAAGGGGCCGGGCTTCCTTCCTCCTGTCAAAAGTGACTTCCACGATCCCCAGAGTGTGCCAGTCAGCAGGCACAGAGCCTGCCTGCCCCTCTGATTTCAGACTTCTGAAGGACCAGCCTCCTTGGCGTCGGAACCCTGTCCCTTCCTCACCCTTGTCCCTGTTCTGGGCCACCATTCATATGGGAAGCCAGGCCAGCTTGACAATGGTCCCATTCGTAAGCCTGAAGCTCTCTGCACCAGGCCCAAACCTCGGGAAGCCCAGACTCTGGGATGTAAATAAGGCCCCTCCAGCTGCACCTGGCTTCCTGGAAAGGCGCCCCAACTCACAGAGCTCTGTGCATAGCTCTTCCAACCTCTCCTGGTGTCTTTACCCTCCAGCATGGCATGATTCCTCCTCCTGTTTCCTGGACTGACTCAGGTAGAAAGCCCCAGGGGAGTCCTCCCATCATCAAAGCTGTTTCATCAGAGCTGACTTCTAAGACGAACAGCCTATCTGCTAATGCGTTGGTGCAGCTTCAGACTCCGGCTTCAAATCTCAGTAGGAAGATGGGCTAGGGCAGCAGATGTTGGCACCAGAGGAGCATGCTGCAGCCTCTCCAGTCACCCAGAACCTACACGATCGCTATACCCTCACATTATTGACACATACCTGCATCTATTCATACATGCATACATGCATGTATTACATTCACTCCTGAGTGTATGCACACATTCATACATGCATGTGTGCACTGACTCGTGTGCATTCATGCATTCTCACTTTAATTCAGACAAACCTTTGAGTGTCTCCAATGGGCCAAGAATTTGTAATGTAGTTGAGGGAAGAAAAAAAAAAGTAGGAGACACCTGCACCCTGGAATTAGCATGCTAGGAGGGAGAGAGGCCAGAGCGGGTCAGTGGTATGTGACACGCATACAAGACAAGACGGTGACTGTTGCAAGAGAAGAGCCAGGCGAGGGCTTGAGCCTCAGAGTTTGCTCTTAATGAACTGACTGAGTGCTTCTTGCAGGATGCTCACAGCCTGGGTGGTTCTTTTTCCCCAGGGGTCTTTAAGCTGAGCCCCTAGGATGGGTGAAGCAGAGGCTCCAAGAGGGTACGTTACAGCCCTCAGATGCCAGAGAGAACACCAGCTGGTTACTCTCAGACAACCCCAGCCCCAGCAGGTTTAATGAGACTCGACAAGGCTGACACCCAGGTCCCAGTGTAGTCCAGCCCTAGTATACATAGGACTCTAGGCCCTCTGAAGCTGTGGTTCCTACCCAGGCAGTACTAGGACCCTGGGACCACCGGCAATAGCCAGAGAAGTTAAATCAGACCTCTGGGATAGAAGTAGGACCCAGCCTAACAGGGCTGTTAACAGCCCACCATGATACTTCTAAACTGCCAGGATTGAGTCCCCAGGTGGCTTTAATCCAGAGATGGGAGTCCCCAGGTGTGGCTTCTGACTCCAGGAGTCAGTGTCTTCTAGCACCTGAACTTCCAGCCCCAAGTTCCTATCTCTGGGATCTTGAGCAACCTGCGTCTTCCCCAGGGCCTCAGTTTCCTTCTCTGGAAGTTAGAAATGCTGATGATACCTGCTTCCGAGTGTGGGGCTCAGCGGTAACTCGTGCAGTAGGGTTCAAAGGCAGCTAGTAGACATGGTGCTTGTGTTTGCTGGAGCTGCGGTTTCTACATCAAATTCCTCCATCCCTGAAAACCCAAGACAACAGGTGGCAGTGGTGCCACAAAAGTGCAGGGAAGGACTGTGTCACCTCCACGGCGCTGGCAGGACAAGCATGCGCCACCATGCCCAGCTTTCTGTAAGTGGGTTTCAGGGAAGGAACTCGGTCCCTCGTACTCACGCGCAAGGGTGTCACCAGCAGAGTTGTCCCCGTGGCCTGGAATTCAGATGTTCGAATTACAAAACAAGAGCCGTTGGGAGTCATTGGAAGATTCCAGATTTACCTCTTTATCTGGTTTTATCTGCCCAACCACAGGCAATGAGGTGGGTACACTTGGGCGTGGGTGTTACATCCAAAGAGAATGCAGACCTCACAGGGTGGACCGGTTCTTCCTTTTAAGATGAAATAGAGTAAAACTTGAAAGACTTCTTAAAACAACCCCTGAGCTTGGTCCTGACACTAATTACAGTTCCCTTCCAAAGCGTCCAAATTAAAAATAGACATCAAATCCAGCATTCCGGATGCAGCCCAAAGCCAGGAGCTGTGTTCAGGACATCCTAGGTTCTGCCTTCCTCTGCCCTATACTTTGAGGACATCACAGGGAGATGAAAGGAGTTGGTGGCAAGGCCGAGGGTAGAGTCCCTCAGAGTCTGATGGCAAACTGTTCTGTGTTCTGTTATTAAGGGTGGCTGTGAATTGGTCCAAGATGTTAGAATACTGTCATTTTTACAAAGCGCAGATCTGCAGCTCTCAAAGCGTGGTCCAGCCCAGCATCAGCACTTGGCATTAGGATGTGACTGTAGTTGGAGAAAGGGTCTTTTAAAATGCCACTAAAGCTACTCAGACAGTACGCTGGTTCAAGAGTGTCTGTTAGGGGAGAGGAGAATGTGAAGAGTCGGCAGGAGAGGCCATCATGGGGCCAAGGGGATGTCACCCTGGGGACTTCATCTTGGACTTCAGCCACCATTACTGTAGGGGAACACACTGCGATGGGTTAAGCCTCCTTCTGAGGGATCTGGCACAATTTTGGTAGAGGAACCCTGGCAGACCCTCTGCCCTGCCACATCTCCAGCTCTGGCTGGAAACCAGGAAGTGCTGAAACAAGCCCTCAGGGTGACTCCCACACATGTGAAGTTGGAGACAAACCAGCATAAACTGTCACTGATGCTGACAGGAGCCAGCCCAGGAAAGGCTGACAGTGCTGGGCGTGAGGGCTGCTCCTCAGGGCAGATTATCTTTCCGTGGATTCTGCTCTGTAAGAGTCTCCGTGGGCTGCTTTCTTGAGAGGAACAGGGGACTGTACACATGACCACCTTCTGTGGGCAAGTAGGAGTGAATCCCAGTGTTGTTATTCAGTCAACCAAAGACAGTGCCCTTTGAAGACTCGGAGCACAAGAAACCCACCCCCCTCCCCCCGACTGACTTTTCTGAATTCCTTAGATCTGGTTTGCTTTCTGACCACCAACAATCGAAATGCTTTTCTCTTTGATAACAAGAGCAAGGAAGATTCTCACTTCCCCCTTTGTGTGTGATGCTCGGAAGCTTACAACCAAATAAGATCCTTAATATCAACTCTCAAAATTGTGCACAACTCCTCTCCTATGATCTCTTCAAACCCTTTTGAAAAACAAAGGACAGGGAGTTGGGAAAGAATAGGAACCCTGGAAGCTGAATTCACCTCCAGGTTTGCTCACCGACAGGGCCCCAAACCCCTTGTCTTAGGGTTTTACTCCTGTGAACAGACATTGACCAAGGAAACTCTTATAAGAACAACATTTCATTGGGGCTGGCTTACAGGTTCACAGGTTCAGTCCATTATCCTCAAGGTGGGAGCATGGCAGCATCCAGGCAGGCATGGTGCAGGGGGAACTGAGAGTTCTACATCTTCATCTGAAGGCTGCTAGCTGGCTTCCAGGCAGCTAGGATGAGGGTCTTAAAGCCCACACCCACAGTGACACACCTACTCCAACAGGGCCACATTTACTCTAACAAGGCCACACCTCCTAATAGTGCCACCCCTGCTTTGTAAAACTGATGAACCGTTTTTTTTGGCAAGCAGCCGTGTTCCCTTCCAGTGGTGGGGAACAAGCTGTTTGGCACTAATGTGTCTTCTTCATCCCTTTGTCTTCTGCTGTCCTCAAAGAGCCGTCCCTCAGACAGCTAAGCCCCTCAGACAGCTCCTGAACTGTGTATAGACTGTGTGCAGTGGATGTGTTATTTGTCAAAGTTATGATCATCACTACAGCTCCTGCGAGCCCTGGTTGAAGACGAGAATGCCATCCTGTAGCTGAGACATGGGGACGTGGCATTAATGGGTTTTTAAGCTGTGTGACATAACTCTTCATTGTCTTGTGAGTGGCCATGCTAGCTCTCTCTCTCCATCTCAGTCTCAGTTTTCAAGCAAAGAATGTCTCTCTTCCTCCGCCCTGTTCAGGACTCCCCTAAACCCACCAGATCTCTTAAAGCAGGCTTCAAAGAGGCCTCATCACATTTGTGTTTTGATTTTGGTGATTTGATTTGATTTGATTCATTTAATATATATATATATATATATATATATATATATCTAAATATATATATATATATATATGGGTGTTTCATCTGTAGAGTATGTCTGTGAATGATGTGTGTACACTGGTGCCCACAAAAGGTGTCAGATGCCCTGGAACCAGTTTCAGATAGTTGTGAGTCACCACGTGGGCCTTGAGTGAGCAGACAGTACTCTCAACTCTTGAGCCATCATAGCTGCGTTGATGATATCTTTTGAAACCATTAAGCATTTCTGAGTCGCAAGTTCCGCCCTAGATAACCTAGTTCCCACCATGTCACATCAGGGTGCTGGTACTCATTTATGTCCTGAGGGACACCAGGACATTCCATCTTATCATCTTGACCTAGTTAGAAATAAGCAGAGAAAGAAAATATGTATCAATCAAGTGAGGGCACTGGGGGCTGAGTCTGCAGTATCTGAGCCCTTGAGACTGAATGGGGTCTGTACCCAACTTTGAAGATGGTCAACACCTTACACTTTGTGGTTTTAAGTATAAGTACCTTCTTTTTTACAGAAAAAGAAGGCAAGGCTCACTGAAATCAGGGTTCCTGTCTTTGGGCCATTCTACACAGAGGTGAATTTTTTTTGGGGGGGGGGTGAATCATACAAATTATGACTCAGTATCAGAGGTTCAGGACTGGCTTCATAGGTCCCACCTGACCCCTGGGCACCACTGATGTGCATGTCCAGTGATTTAGACAGTCTAATGATCCTCCTGTAGTCTCAGGTCTTGAGGCTGCTTCTGATCTGGCCTAAAGAGCCAGTGGCCATGGGACAGTCAGTAGTGATCTGTGACCGTAGGGAAAGCATGAAGTACACTCGGGGTTGAGCTGTGAAGGGCACCGAGGACGGAATGCTCTTTTGTGGTGTGGTAGAAGAGTGTCCTGTGCCATGAAGAATAGTCAAGTTTGTATCAATAGAGACAAGTGGAGAGCCTAACAGGCCCAGCACAGAATGCAGGCACAATAGTGAAAGGTGCACAGCTGGTTTCTCGGAAGTACCCATTGTTCAGAATGGGCGGGATGTGCCATGAAGACGGGGGTGGGGGGCAGGTTGGTAGTGGGCTGTGGATGTCAAAGGGCAAGCGTCTGAATGGAGGCCTTGTCCTTGGGGTGAGGAGGAACACAGGACTGTCTACCACCTGACACCCAGAGCAGCTGCTTGCTACACAGCCCCAGGCCCTAGATTCTCCAGAACCTCAAAGTCAAGATGAAATTCTGTTGATATTTTACAAGCCAGCTAGGTAAATGGCAGAATGTGCCAAGCTAACTAATGGGGTTCGCACTCCACAGGATCTCTGAGCCTCAGCATGTTGGGGACCAAAATGTTAGCTGACCAAGACAGTAGATTTTTCTATCTGGGTGAACTGCTTCTGACTGGGAATGATTGGCCATTCTAGCTCCAATTCTGTTGCTATGATAAAATATCCTGACCAAAGGCAACTTAGTGGGGAGAAAGGGATTTATTTGGTGTCTTAGTTAGGGTTTCATTGCTATGAAGAGACACCATGACCAAGGCAACTCTTATAAGGACAACATTTAATTGGGGCTAGTTTGGGGGTTCAGAGGTTCAGTCCATTATCATCATGGTGGGAGCATGGCAGTGTTTAGGCAGGCATGATGCAGGAGTTGCTGAGAGTTCTACATCTTGTTCTGAAGGCAAACAGGAGAAGACTGACCTCCAGGCTGCTAGGACAAGGGTCTTAAAGCCCACACCCACAGTGACACACTTCCTCCAACAAGACCACACCTCCAGATAGTGCCACCTCCTGGGCCAAGCATATTCAAAACACCACACTTGGCTTATAGTCCTAGACTATCGTCCATCACTGTGGGGAAATGAAGTCAATCATACTCAGGCAAGAGCAAAAGGGAAATAAACGCATCCTTGCTCACTTGCTTGCTAGCTTTTCTCACTCTTACATAGTTCAGAGCCCAGCCTAGGGAATAGTGCTGCCCACAGTGGGCTGGTTTTCTCTACCTCAGTTAACAATGGAGACAGTCCACCATAGATGTGACCACAAACCAATCTAATCTAGGTAACTCCTCATTTAGTCTCTTACCAGACAATTCTAGGTTATGTCAAGTCAACAGTTAAAAGTAACCTGAACATCTACTTTAGGGAGGGGCTTTTGCTCTCAGAGAACACAGACATCTTCCCAAGCATTCCCCTCTGACCTCTATGTGCCTCCCACACTAAGCAATTAGGCTAAATCTCACCTTGCCCTTTGGAGGCAAGCTTTGTACCTGACAGGGTCTAGATAACTGCTTGAACAAAGGGATCAGCCTTCCACTGTAATCACAGATAAGCACTCATGTCTCCTTCCTTCTCTGTCTCTTCTACAGCTGGAGCTATCCAACACTGCCATCCTGCACCAGATGAGACGGGACCAGGTGACAGACACCTGCCGGGCCAACAGTGCCATGAGCCGCAAGCGCAGGGTACTGACCCCCAACGACCTGAAGCACCTGGTGGTGGATGAGGACCACGAACTCATCTACTGCTATGTGCCCAAGGTAGCGTGCACCAACTGGAAGAGGCTTATGATGGTCCTAAGTGGCCGGGGCAAGTACAGCGATCCCATGGAGATCCCAGCCAACGAAGCCCATGTGTCGGCCAACCTGAAGACCCTTAACCAGTACAGCATCCCAGAGATCAACCACCGCTTGAAAAGCTACATGAAGTTCCTGTTCGTGCGGGAACCCTTCGAGAGGCTGGTGTCTGCCTACCGCAACAAGTTCACACAGAAGTACAACACCTCCTTCCACAAGCGCTACGGCACGAAGATCATCCGACGCCAGCGGAAGAACGCCACACAGGAGGCCCTGCGAAAGGGAGACGATGTCAAGTTTGAGGAGTTCGTGGCCTACCTCATCGACCCCCACACCCAGCGGGAGGAGCCCTTCAACGAGCACTGGCAGACGGTCTACTCCCTCTGCCACCCATGCCACATCCACTACGACCTCGTGGGCAAGTACGAGACGCTGGAGGAGGACTCCAATTACGTACTGCAGCTGGCCGGAGTGAGCGGCTACCTGAAGTTCCCCACCTATGCAAAGTCCACCCGAACTACCGACGAGATGACTACGGAGTTCTTCCAGAACATCAGCGCCGAGCACCAGACACAGCTGTACGAAGTCTACAAACTGGACTTTTTAATGTTCAACTACTCAGTGCCAAACTGCCTGAAGCTGGATTAGAGGGCTGCAGAGGGGAGGGGGGGCGGCTGGGGGAGAGGGAGAGAATCCTGCTTTTTAATTTAAGATTTTTATTTGTCAAAAGAATTCTATGGAGACTGGGTTATTTTGTAAGTTAATATGTCTTCGGGGGAGATGCTGCGAGCGGCATGGTAAGAATTATTTAAAAATTCTCCACGGGGAAGGACAGCTGTCTTTGCAGGGGAGCGGGGTGGATTATCCCTGTTTTTAGAAGTGGGTACTGCAACACTGTGTCCAAGGTGTCCTTGTGTTCTGGTGAAGTCCACAAACCGTGCATTCCATAAAGTCTAATGAATCTTATTTATAGTTATTTAAACGTGGTCTGTGGCGGCAGCCTGCTCCTGTCTTTCTTGAGGAGAGTACAGTCTGTGCTTCTCTGGCTATGGCTCATTGGGGGATGGAAGGGGGTGTGGTTATCTCCCCACTGACCGTGTGTGGAATCCCATGGTGACAGCTGTGGGATGTGTGCCTGCCGCCATTCAAGAAACCCTGCTAGAAAGAAGTAAATTGTCCTTGCACTAAGAAACAGGGATGAGAAACCGATTGCTAGCAACTCCAAAGTCCCTTGTAGTAAAGAAATGCAAAAAAAATTTTTTTAACCCAAGAAGAGAGCAGATGATAGCGAGTTCTCTTCACCGAAATTAGCAGGCTATAAGAATAGGCTTTCTGTAGAAATCTTTAACTGGCACTTTCCAGTGCTAGCGAAGGCAGAATAATGGTTGTCTTATAGTCAATAAGTATTTATTGAGCATCTACTATTCTACAGGCTTTACTGCAGGTAGAACATTAAGTGAAACCAGGAGACTTGGCCTTCAGCAAGCTTTATGTGAACACAGGGCATCCAGCTCTACAGTGAACCAATCCCCCCATCCTTTTGGTCCTCACACAGGCTTTAGACTATTCTCAAGTGGCCCAGAGGGTCCATGACCCTAGCATATTTGCATTTTTCTACAGCTCAAATTTGAAAGCCACACATTTGGATCAGGCCACTTAACTAGCTAAGTAGTTCATTGCCCAACACAAGAAATGGCAGAAACCTTTTTGATCATGTATATCTAGTGCAATGTCTTGGTAGTAGCAGCCTATAATCCACAATATTCTCCAAGCACAAAGATGGAGGACTGTGGTGATTGATTAGTGATGTCTGCCTTGGCTAAGGGAAGGGGGGAACATTTCTCAAGTGACTCCTACTGTGATCTCCAGTCCACATCTTGTCCTGCCTGCCACTTAAAAGAGTGCACTGCATACATTTGGAGACTGGCAGAGTTCAAGTGTGAAGGTCAAAGGTGGAGTGTTGGTAGCCACAGGCACATGCCCACCCTCCCATGTCCTGCATTGGCAGAGCATCCAGGACCTCCCTCTCCTCTGGAAGGCTGGAAACTCACTGCTTCCTGTTCCTTGCTCATCAATGCTCAAACCTATTCCCCATTTCTAGTTGTTTCTGACACTTTGCGGTTGACATTTGAGCCACATTCCCATGACAGCCAGTGTCCGGGTACGTAGCAGATGCTGTACATAATAGTTCTGATGACAGGGGAGCGGGTAGGGTGTAAATTTTGCTTTTTGTGTTTTTGTGGGGTTTTGTCTGTTTGTTTTGATGCAGTATAGAGTGAAGGGGTAAGAATATTCTGAAAAACATGAAATTGAATAATTTATTCACAGAAACTATTAAAATGGCATTGTTAGGCTCACAAGGAGGCTGGGGGCAGCAGTAGCTGCTATACTGTCTCACAGAGGAAATTATTTTATTTAATGTGAGGGAAATGTGAGCCAGAGTGACTGCCTGGGGCTATTTATAAAATGCAGGTACCTTCCCCAATTTCTCTCCCCTCGCCTTTGATAGATAGATTTATGTCATGTGTTTGACCAAGAACAGTGAGAGATCTTTGCTGACCCTGGAATGGAGAGGCAGTCATGGTCCTTAGGACCTGGGCTCCCATTCCTGCGACAGTCTGTGTGGTGTTGCTGATGCATGTCCCACAGAGCCCAGGCTCTCCAGGGCATCAGTTTGTGGTCACATATCCTTAGAAAACAAAATTAAGTCAGGTTCCTCTCTGCAGGAATTTTCAGAGCCTTGAATACATGATCTGCCTTGTGAAACTGGGAGAATGTAGCATTTCCAGGCTGCATGACCTAGGTATCCTGTACGGCAGACCATGTCTTAGCTGGTATTTCACACAGTAGCCTTCGGTGAGGGTGATCTAGCCTGTCTGAGGTCTGCAAAGTTTGACAGCTGCTTCCTAGATCCTTCCACAAATCAGCAGAAACAGCGTCTATCTGGGAACTCCATGAGAATTAGGCTTTACCTAATTGGGGTGCCTTCATCCGGATACTGCCCCAGACAGTGACCCCGTTCCCTCCAAGCACAGCGGAGGGGAGCCTAGGGTGTTGTGGAGGGGGGCAGGTGGCTTAAGGACACCTTAAAGGCCACTTGGTGGGGATAATGGCCTCATGGGGACACTTCTCACTTCCACCCACAGTTTGGAACTGTTCACCGTGTGCTTCGGGAGCTTTTAAACGGAGATTCGTGTTGATTTCCATGGTTCACATCTGTTTGTCTTCCGTCTGTGGTCCAGTGCTGTGTGCAGATGGTACTTATTCCATTTCTCTCTCTCTACGGTGAGAAAGATTGTCCTTCTGGGGAGAGTGCATCAGTGTGCTTCCGGAATGATGGGGTCTTTCTCCTGTCTTGTGTTCACACTTCCTAGTGACAATTTTCAAAATATGTATTGGCTCGACTGTTTATTGTAGAATGTAGAAAGTGTTCTGTGGCCCTGGCTAAAGACATCCATTGGTGAAATGTGCTTGGAAATCCAAGTGTTTTCTACTGAGGAAAAAAAAAAAGTTGGAAAAGCTTTCTCTTGCATGCCTCTTGTGCTTAGCTAGAAAGGGGAGCTGCCAGCATCCCAGCTCTGAGCCACTGTTCAAAGGTGCAGCTGTGTTTTTGGACTAGGTACAGGCAGAGTGATAAGGACATGCCTGCTTAGCGTACACATTTATCGCGAAAGTTTAGACTATGAGCCACAGGGGTCCCTGCCTGCAGTCCCTACAGCCCCCCCTTCCCCAGTGCCTTTCTCAGCTGGTCTGGGAATCAGGGCAGCCCGTTGACGGGGGCTCCAACAGCCCTTTCCTCTTGGTCCCGGGAATAAGGCTTTCTCTGCTGCGTGTTCAGCCACAAGGAGAACTATGGGAACCAGAAACTTCTCTCTGGCCAGCCCTTCTGAGCACACAAGTCTAGCCCATGCTCCAAGAGTGCTCCTGGACATTGTATAAGCCCCTAGGACTCTTAGCTCATATGATAATGATTGCATTTCTATCCTGCTTTAACTGAAAACCACAGAGAATTTTGCTTGCTTTCCTACTCTCTTCTTCTGCCCAGACCTCCTCCATATGTAAACATGCACACATGGGTATGTATACACACACATGCACAGTGGACATACACACGCACACATGGGTATACATAGACACACATGCACAGTAGACATACACACACATGCACACATGGGTATACATAGACACACATGCACAGTAGACATACACACACACATGCACACATGGGTATACATAGACCCACATGCACAGTAGACATGCATACATACATATACATGCACACATTGATAGGCATACACATATGCACAATAGACATGCACACACACATGGGTATACATAGACACACATGCACAGTAGACATGCATAGACACACATGCACATTAGACATGCATACCAACACATGCACACATGGATGTGCACACACACATACACAAATTGCCCAAGCCTGTGCACTCCTGGTACCCACGTCCCATCCTGGCCCACCTCTCTGTCAGCAGGACTGACTCCATCACTCCCTCAGGTTTTGCCCACCAGCACCCCCCAGCTTCCCCCAGCACAGCTAAACAGCCCCTCTGAATAGACAACAGGACCTTCTAGAAACAGCTGAACCCTTGGACAGCAGCAGGCAAATTTTGATCTGCTCTCATCAGGTACAAAAGGCGGTGTCCATAGTCTCTTCTGAGCATGCTCAGTAAGCATATGGACATAGAATTTAACATCTCTGTGGAGTGTGTGTTTTTTACATATTTGTATGCAGTCGAGGAGGGCCTGTTGTAGAATTCTCTCCCTGTATCTTACTATACTGTTAAAGAAGCTGAATTCTATGTTGCCAAGAGATGCGTGAAATGTTCCTCCAGGAAAAGCCATTCAAGCCTGATTATTTTTCTAAGTAACTTCAATTAAATTGAAGAAGAAGAAAAAAAAAAACAGAATCTGTTTTCTGTGTGTGGACTATTTTTCGTTCATTAATGAAAGACTGGGGAGTGGAGTGGGGTGGGCTGTGCCAGTGGGGTGGGCTATGCCCTCCAGCCTGCGAGTGTTCTGCTCATGTGTGTGAGTGTGGGGATGAGACCCTGCTAGTCATCCAGCATGGGCGTAGCCCATTCCCCACCAGTGGTCAGGGTGGAGCTCGCTTGTCCCAGTGACCAGGTCCTCCTTGTTAAATGGGTGAATGGAAGCTTTGCTTCGTTCTGCTTTTCTCTAGAAGTCTCTGTGCACACTGGAAGATTCTCTGGCTAGTGTGGTCCTGCCTCTGAGTCAGGAGCGAGGCAGTCAAGCTCCCTGCGGGTGGTGGCAGAGCCAGTCCTCACAGCCTACGCCCTGGCACTGGACCATGTCTCCCTCTGAGCAGATGTGCGCTCCTGCAGCTAGGAAACCACAGAGCCACCCTGCAGGCTTAGCTCTGCCCCTCTCCGATGCACCACATCACTTCCTGTGACTTCACGGATGGTGCCTTATTAACATGACTGAAACAACTTAAGGAACGAGCCTGTTCTGGCTCACGGTGTGAGAGATCCGTAAGTCTTGGTGAGGAGGGTGTGGCAGTTGGTCACCTTGCACCCACAGCCAGGAGGCTTTCAAAGATGAAGGCTGATGCTCAGCTCATTTCTCCTTTTCATTCCGTTCAGAATCCCAGCCCAGGGCATGGTGCCGCCCACAGTGGCCATATCATCTCAATTAACTCAGTCTGAAAACACCTCTCACGTGCCTAGAGGTTTGTTTCCGTGGTGATTCTAAATCTCCATCAAGTTGATAATCAAGATTAACACCACAGTTGGGCATTGTCTTGGTCTGCTTTCTGTTGTAACAAAATACTTGAGGTGGTTAAGTGATAAGCACATTTATTTGGTTCCTGATTCAGGTAATAGAATTGTGTAGATGTCCTAGAAAGAAGAGAGCTTTTGGGTCCATCATGATATAACGGAAATGGGAAGAGAATGGCCACCTGCAGGGGCATCCAGCAGGAAAGAGGGACTCAGGAGCCAGCTTGAGAGTCCCCATTCCCTTCAATGGCTTCATTACCACCAGATATAGATCTTAAGGTACATGCTCCTTTGCTATCCAAACCCCAGAATCTTCTAGCTTTGTTGCCAGAACACTTTCCCATGTTTTTCCACAAAACAAAAAAATCCCACTTGAAAGCTGTTTCTAAAACCCAAATCTCAGAAAAGCCACACAGAAAAGCTATCAGTAAAACAAAAAAATTGGTGGGCTGGCAATCTGTGAACCCCAGCATTCACTGAGGCAGGAGGATTGCCCTGAACTGGACCTAAGCCTGAACAAAATGGTATTACATTGTTTCAAAAAACTCTGTGTGTGTGTGTGTGTGTGTGTGTGTGTGAGAGAGAGAGAGAGAGAGAGAGAGAGAGAGAGAGAGAGAGAATATGTGTATATGTGGGACTATATGTATATGTGAGTATGTGAGAGAATATGTGTGTTTGTGTGACTGTATGTGTGTGTGAGAGAGAATATGTGTTTATATTTGTATGTGTGTCTGTGTGTGTGTTTGAGAGTGTGTGTATATGTGTGAGTTATGTGTGTGTGTGTGTATGTGTGTATTGTGTGAGTGTATTGTTGTATGTGTATGAGTGTGAATTTGTATATATGTGAGTGTGTATATGTGTGAGAGTGTGTGTGTAGGTGTGTATGTGTGTGAGTGTATATGTGTGTGTGTGTGTCTGACTGTCTGTCAGAGATCAACTTTGAGTATCATTCCTCAGATACTCTCCGCCTTGTATCTTGGACAGAGTCACTGGCTCACCAGTTTCAGCTTGGCTGGCAGGCTAGCCAGCCCCAGAGTTGGGGTTACATGCGCGCAGTTCTATGCTCAGGTTTTTGTTTTCTCACGTGAGTGTTGAGTTCTGACTCAAATCCTCATCCCCCTGTAGCAAATACTTGACTGAGTCCTCGATTCTGTTTTCAGACACACCGTGTCATCTGGTTGTCTTTGCCACCAGCAGAAGAGCTCGCGCCATGCCCAGACCTCAGAGCTTACTCACCTCAAAGGAAGCCCGCCAAGCAGACTGAATGTAACTTTTCCATCTAACCCAGCCCTGACCCTTCAAGGCCACTGTGCAGGTCCATGGGAAGCCGAGCAGATGAAGACCTTCCTGGCTGCATCCACTTCCTTGAGAGAAGTGTTGAATGACTTGTTTGCAGCCAGTCAATCAGTAGGAAATTCTGATGGTGTCACGGGTGCCCTCAACTGGACACTGCAGGGAGTGCAGCGACTGCAGCTTGTGTGGGCAAAGCCCTCCCTCCTGGCCTCGCCCCCCAAGAGACAGGTCTTTAGGGAAAAGGGCAAAGTGCCCCATCTTGAGAAGAGGTAGATTTTCCCAAAGTATGATTTTCCAACAGTCTTTTTTTTTTTTCCAGATCTGAGGACCGAACCCAGGGCCTTGCACTTGATAGGCAAGCGCTCTACCATTGAGCTAAATCCCCAACCCCTCCAACAGTCTTTTAATAAGAACATTTTATAATAGACACACAGATAAACAAGAAAAAAATTTTTTAAGAGAGGAAGAATTCAAATTTAAGTAAGAAATCAAAGTGTATACTTCTTGTATGGTCTGCCAGGGAGACAAGGAGCCTCTTCATTCAAAATATGGAAATAAAAAATAGCCTCTGCATTACTGAGCTGCTGCTGTTCCTCCTCCTCCTCCTCCTCCTCCTCCTCCTCCTCTTCCTCCTCCTCCTGCTGCTGCTGCTGCTGCTGCTGCTGCTCCTCCTCTTTTTGTTTGTTTGCTCCTGGAGCCCAGGGCTTGAACTTGCTATGTAACAGAAGATAACCTTGTGCTCCTGACCCTTCTACCCAGGCTTGCCCAGTTCCTGGAACCACCAGGCATACAGTCCACGGCCAGTTTTAGAATGGACCCCAGGGATGAGGTGCATGCTGGGCAAGCGCTCTGTGGCCGAGTCACATCCACAGCTCTTCCGCGTTATTTTTAAGGTGATAGTACATCTTGGTGGAGAAAACACAAAGGCTCAGGATCCTTCCCACTGGCATTAAGGAGCCGGGCCTAGTCAGGCCCTTTACCTATTGGGTCAAGTCAGAAACAGCCAGTGCCTGGAACCAAGCCAAGGACAGAAAGAGCAAACTGTCTAATGCCAGAATGGGCTCTGGGTGTGGACCTTAAGGTCCCTGCAAAGCCACTCAGCCCTCGTCCCAAATGCCTCAAGGGACTGTAGAATGTTTGCTTTCAATGTGGCTTTTTCCAAATTATGGTCTGCCTGTCTGTCTATCTGTCTGTCTCTGTGAGTGTGTGTGTGTGCATATTGTGTTTGGATATAATGAGTGTGTGTGTGTGTGTGTGTGTGTGTGTATGTGTTGTATTTGAATATGATAAGTGTGTGGGGGTGGAATTTGGGCACATACACATATCACAGAGCACATGTGGAGGTCAGAGGTCTGCCTCAGGAGTCATCCTTGCCATCTACCTTGTCTTAGAAAGAGTCTCTCATTGTTCACTGGTGCACACACCATGCTAGCTGTCACATGTGCTCCTAGAGCCTTGGGTCTCTGCCTGCCATCTTACCATGGCTGCACGGGAGTTCCAGAATCATGAGTGGCTCTGTGAGTCTCTACCAGCAATTGAATGGTGACGTAAGCATAGGAGAGAGTTTAGCTTGGAATCTCATTTGGTTTGGGGTTATGCATGCACATGCATGTGCGTGCGTGCGCACGCGCACACACACACACTGCAACCTAGTTCACTTGCATATGCTATATATACAAACTCCTCTCCAAAATGCACCTAGCAACCTCAGGAGACCCTTCCCCACCCCCTCGAGTCAGGCTCCAGCTGCTCACAGCCCTGAACAGTAGTACAGATTTTTGCCACTCCAGGTAACAAGCAAATTTAGTCACTTTCTATTCAAGTGTATTCCCAGTGTATCTATATATGAAGAACAGAAGGGATGATCTGGTCTGAACTGGTTTTGGTTACATGCACAGTAAAGCAGAAATGTATCCTTTTAGGGAGAAGCCCCTACTTAGCATCTTATGCCTATGCATACTTGGGTGTGCATAAGATCAAATGCATTATGGGAAGTGGCATGTGTAATGGGGAAAATGAATATCTGACCTAACCTGTCAATCAGAATAGAGAACTGCCCAAATTAACCCCCTTAGTAGCCAGCCCCTCCTCCTTAGCCCCAGAGAGTAACGGTGTTTGAGTCCTGTCACTCAGGTGGCCTGCTGTCCATTTTAACATGACACCCCTCTATAATCTACACTCTCAGTAAAGCTATCTTGCTTCTCTGCAAGTCTATGTGAATCCATCCCTTATTTTCAATTCTTTGCATCAGAGGCCAAGAATCTGGAAACACTTGGACAGGACTCCAGCTACCAGAGACGTGGGGATCCAGTCTCAGACTGCCAGGCTCGCTGCCTGGCTCGTAATTCCCTCACTGAGATCCCAGCCCCTAAATTATGTATTTTCTCCTTTGTTATTAAATTTCCTGTATTTACTTGTGTGACGGTTTGTATGTGGATGTCAGAGCATAAGTGGAGGGCGTGGGTTCTCCTTCTACCGTGTGAGTTCTGGAGATGGAACTCATTAGGATTGGCCGCAAGCCCCTTGGCTCACTGAACCATCATGCCAGGCAGCAAGCTATGTGTTTTCATAAGAAAAGCTGGCCGAGAGGGAAGCAACCTTTATGCATTAATGCATAATTTAGTATAAATCGTGCAGGGTGATCCATGCTTTCCATAGAAACAAGTAAGGCGGAGGCATGGGCGCTTTCTTCAGATAAGAATTCAGATTAGGATAGTTAACAACTGCTACAACCCACTCACTCCAACAGCAAAAGAGAGGGGATTGACCCCAGGTCTGGTGACCCCAGGGTTCACAGGCATTGTGTGTCTTTAGTGAGCTGAGATTAAGAAGAATGAGGAGGAGGAGGAGGGAGAAGAGGAGGGGGAGGAAGAGGAAGAAGAGGAGGAAGGGAGAGGGGGAAGAAGAGGAGGAAGAGGAGGGAGAGGGGGAGGAGGAGATCTGGGAGGAAACAGAGATAGTCAAACCTGAGCCATGGGGACAGAAGCTAGCCAGCAAGTTGACAGATATCATCAACATGGGATAACATAAGAGAACCGGCAGAAAAGGACAACATTCAGGCTAAAATGGACACAGAAAACTGGGCCATCTTCTGAACAAAGGCCCAGCCTTCAAAAAACTAATGGACTGGTCATTACCAGATGTAGACGGTAGGGCTAGTCTTATATAAAAGCCAATGACAAAGTGGAGGTCCTGGGGGGGGGGGGGCATGTCCCAGGGATTGTTAAATGGCAGGGTGAGCTGTATCTTGTGCTGTTGGCCAGCAGCACCTGCCAAACCTTCAGGGCAGCAGCTCAGGGAGAAGACACCATGTCCAAGACACCTGTCCGACAGAAGAGTCACACAGTGAGCACTGTGGGGACAGCGCCATAGGATGGGTGACCTTCCAGACAAAACCAAGGTGAGAAAAAGGCAATGGGAATGTCTTAGACACACTTAGCCTTAGTTGCCATGGTCTCTGTGAACAGAGCTCACTCTGGGTGGAGCTCCCTGTGAGTAGACCCAAACCATTGTACACCCCAGTCCTGGGGCAGATCTGTGAGCAGCAGAGGGTCTGGGATGTCCCCAGCTTCCCTCCAGCACCGTCTCCAGGAGCTGGCATCTGTGCAGAGAGAATTGTTCACTCACTCAAAGGCAGGGCATCCACCAAGGTCAGACCCATTGCCGGGGCAGAGAGCATGAAAGACCTCGACTCTTCATCAAGGGAGAATGCAGACATGTTCCCAGATACTAGCACACACACACACACACACACACACACACACACACACACACACACACCCAACCCTTTGACATTCAGACATAATGTTCTCATGTACAAAGTTCACATAGTAAGCCACACAATCAGGACACACACACACACACACACGCACACACAAAAGGAAAAAAACAACAACTGGTAATGTTTTAGGTAAGTTTCTGATTCTGCATTAAGCTGCATCCAGAGCTGTCCTGACCCATGTGGGTCTATATTAAAGGATCGCTGATTTATACACAGACAAAACACCAAATTCTGCTTAGGAAAGACTGGCCCAAGGGGTGGAGGGAAGGTGAAGGGATTGGAGGAATGGTCCCCAACCAAAGGGGATCTGGGACCCCTGCAGACCAATCCCCACAGCAAATAACTGCCTGGCACCCAAGGGCAGGAGCACCCAGGCTGGGAGACCTGAGTTCCTACAGTAATCAAGAACACAAGTGGACGGAAGACCTGGCCCTCGGGATCTGGGAAGAAGGAGGGGCAGGGAGAGTTGCCACGTGACCAACTGGGAAGGCAGTGGCTGTGGATGGGAATCGCAGGCAGGAACCTGCTGAGGGACATGGGTTATGGAACTTGATGAGTGAAGACCAGCATTTGGGGACATAAAGGAGAGGTTCTTGGACCTCACAAAGGATGTTGTTCTGTGGGCCGTGGGTGCTAGCCGCTAACGTTTACTGTTTCGGACACTATCCAGTCCCACTGTGTTTTAAGTTCCATGGGATGATATGGACGCATTCCCACTTGCTGGCTGGGAAGTACGGATCTGAGGGAAAGCTATGGCTTTGAGGGAAAAAGACACCTCGCACTGATGCCTATGCTTCAGAGGCCTGGGGATGTGCAGGGTCCGGAGCAACGGGTCTAACTGCACAGGTTGTGCAGATTGTGCATAAAAATCCAGCTCAGGGTAGGGCTGACATTTACCCTGAAAAGCAGGGTCCCCTTTTCGTACTCTGCCTTCCAAACGATGGGCCCTAAATGCAGGGCTCCTAGGTTTCAACCGAGTTCCTAAACAGAGTAATGCCACACCCCTCATCTGCAGCTTTGAAACTCATAAAAGCCCTTGAATATTAAGGGGAAAAATCCTTAAAGGATTTTTTTTAAAGACAGGTTTGAGGTAAGCTCACTTGGCACCAAACCCTGACCTTAGCTAACATGAGGCTAATTATAGTCTGAGCTTGTCCCACTTTCTGTGAAAATCTGAGCATTTCTTGCTGAAATATTCACATGTTTTACCAGGGAAGAGCACCCTCGCTCTCTGCCAGGAAGCAGGGGTTGGGAATGGACACACATGCAGTTTACACCGTGTTTGAGAATGTGTCCCTTCTAAATTGCATCTGTGCCAAATGTTTTATCACCTTGACTTTATAGACGGAGAAACCGTGGCCCCCCCCCCAAAGGCCAGGTCACAGCTCATCCCTTCATCTGCCCTTGCCACAGGAGATCCAAGAAACTCAGAGTGTGGCCCTGCTCTAGGAAGAGCCCTGGCCTCAGGTCACAGCAATGAAGAAGTTTTCAGCCAGAAGCACACAGGTGAGTGGCAGAGAAGCACATGGCCCAGTCACTTCCGGTGAGGAGGATGGGCACGGAGTTCTAGGGCATCCAGCCCAAAGCTAGAGGGGCCCTCAACCTCTTCTGGATGACCAGGTACAGCAGACGCCATGGTAAGGTCAAGGAATGGAAGGAAGCCAGAAGATTCTGGAAAGATCTGTGAGTGAGCCCTGGCTGACTGAAACAACCTGGAGAACCCCATGCTGATGGTGAGTGAGCACGTTGCCAGTTCCTGCTCCTCGGGCCCTGCTGGGTCCAGAACAAGCTAGGTTCCCACCTCTGCACCAGCCAGGACAGAGAGACCTCCTTCTACTGGGTAAAACACAGCTGGCCCCCAAAAGTATCAGTAGGGACAGGCCACCAGCACCTGCTGCCGAGGAGCAGCCTCATGGGATACAGTGTGTCTGCCCTCTCTTATCGCCAGGTGATGATTGAAAATCCAGGATCATGTCACCCAAGTCGTCTTTATCCGTCACCCACCCAAATCAATTCAAGCTCCCTAAAAATATGTCCCCTTAAATCCATTTTAAAGTATTCCAATGAATATTGAACTCAGAATCATTTTGTGATTCACTTCTGAGTCTCACTGTGTATATCTGAATTACACATTTAGACAATTTGCATTGCTTTATGGTAATTTACATACATAGTTCTGTATCTCCTTCAAAGAAGTAGCTATTCGAAGTCTTTGCCTGTTTGCATGTTTAAAGGCTTGTCCTTTTGCTGTTGTGGTTGGCTGGTTTGGTTGTGTGGTTTTCGTTTTGAGACAAAGTCTTTCTATATAGTCCAAACTAGCCTTGAACTCAAGTTGACACAAACCAATCACCTGGGAAGGCAGGTCCTCAACTGAAGAATTGCTCGGATCAGGCTGGTCTGTGGCCATGTTTGTCAGGCATTTTCTTAACTGATAACTGATGCAGGAGGGTCCAGCCCACTATGGGTGTTGTGTTCCCTAGGCAATGGGTCTGTGCTTTATAAGAAAGGTAACTTGGCAACATAGAGGAAACAAGCCAATAACCAAGGATTTCTGCTTCGGTTCCTGCCTCCAGGTCCCTCCCTGCTTGAGTTCTTGCTGAAACCTCTTCCCAAATGATAGACCATATAAGCCCTTTCCCACACTGCATTGGGCCATGGTGTTTATTAAAGCAAAAGAAAGCAAGCATCTTTCATTTGAATGAAACTGAATTACTCAACTGCTGTTTTAGCAAAGGTGTGGTCTCCAGTCCATGATGCTACTGGGCAGTGTTGGAACCTTTGAGGAGGCTCAGTTCTTAAATACACTCTTAGCCGGACTTTGGGATTTTACTCAGCATGCACATTTATTCTTCTGCGGCGCTCTCTACCAGATCTGCACCCAGCTTTAGAACTTGGTCCTCAGTTATTAATAGGACTGCAGGCATTCTCTGTCTGTGATCCCAGGCTGGGTATTAATTCCCTCCAGACAGAAAGTCTTCACAACGGGGCTGGGAATGTAGCTCAATTGGTAGAGTGCTTGCCTAGTGTGCATCAAGTCTTGGGTTCCATCCCCAGCAACTCATAAAACAGGTGTCGTAGGACACACCTACTTGTCCCAGTACTCAGGAAGTAATGGCAGGAGGATCAGAAGTTCAAGGNCATCCTCAGCTACACAGTGAGTTCAAGGCCAACCTGAGATACAAGAGATTCCATCTATGAAAAAAGTCTCAGCAATATTGGACCTGACACCTTCGCTGCCTTTCCTTGGGTATTCAATGGGTCTTCAGGTCCAAGTACCTGAAAATAGCTGTCTATTATATTTTCTAGGTTTTGTATGTGCACACACACACATATATATATATGTATGTGTGTGTATGTGTGTGTGTGTGTAAGTACATATGTGCATGAATGTATGTGCATATGTATGTGCATTTATGTGCATATGTGCATGCATGTATATGCAGAGGCCAGATGTCTACAATATGAATATCTTTCTCAACTGCTCTTTGACTTATTTTTTGTAACAAGAGTTCATGTACTTGGACCTCACTGATTGGCTGGACTGGCTGGGTATGAACCCCAGGATTCTCCTCTCTGCCTCCATAGCACTGAAATGGCAGCTGCACATTGATGCACCCAGCTTTTTATGTGGGTGCTGAAGACCCAAACTCAGGTTCTTCATACCTCCCCTGCGAGTGCTTTGCTGAGCCAACTCCTCAGCCCCTTGTTTTGATTTTAATTGTGTCAGGCTGATTCTGGTCCTGACTCACTGTCATGGTCAGTCACAGAAATCTATTTGTGGCAGAGCGCACATCACGTGTGAGATGATGTCATCAGTTCTGTGTGCATTGGATGTGTAACTTGCTGTGACACTGCAAACTTAGTGACACTTTCCTAATCTTAAAAAATATGGAGGGGGATTCTGCAAGATGGCTCAGAGAGTAAGGTGCCAGAACCTAGCCTGAGGACCTAAGTTGGATCCCAGGACCCACATGATGGAAGGCAAGTGACTCTTGCAAGTTGTCTTCCAACCACCGCACATGCACTGTGGCCTCTGTGTGTGTGTGTGTGTGTATGCACACATACACTAACACAACATTTTTTTAAATGTACAACAAAACTTGTAACCAATTTTCTATTGTTTTCTTCTAGTGATTTCTCTCATTTAGGAAATATATGTCAATATGAATGTTACTATTCTTTTTTTTTTTAAGCTCCTTTTATTTTCATTGAAAGTCAGTCTCCTTCAGATCCAGGTGCCAGGGCAAAGGATGAGACCGAGCCATTCTGTGGCTGCTGTTGCCATGTTTTCTTATTGTCTCCAGAAAGCTCTGCATGTTCCTGTTGCCTGGGAACAGGAGAACATATCTCTGCTGATGTTGGCTCTGGGCTTATCTGCTTTAATTTCTTTCCTTTAGCTGGAACTGTGAGTAGTGGCACCTAGAAAGTGTTTCAATTTATTTTTCCTTCTTCTGTTAGTAAGAAAATTGTTCATCTTCTCTCTGGATAATTGGATGTCTGAATTTCCTTGTGTACAAAGTATTCCTGAACTTGGATGACAGATCAAACAGAATTACAGTGTTACAATGTGTAACCTCGTGACATTTTGTAGGACTGTAAGATACTGCCTCTTGTAGGTTCTTTTAACCCCTTAATTCCCTTCTAATTTTGAATAACTTTCATTATGAGTGTGTTTCTTTCGGCCATAATGACTTGGATGGGTGTTGTATGCAGGGAGCTGACCAATTCAGAATGCAAGCTGGAGCTGGCTGTTGAGCGCCCAGGATCCTCCTAGCTCTGTCTCTCCAGTTAGAAGACTATAGGCACCTCACTGCCACCACATCTGGCTCGTTCCTTAGATGCTGGGATCAGAGCTCAGATCCCCCTGTTTGTGGCAAGCGCGCCATCCACTGAACCACCTTGCCAGCCTCGGATTGTGTTTTCAGTGTCTTTATGCAGAGGATCCCACCCTCCCCTCCCCACCCCCTCTTACACTGATGCATCTGTTTATCACCATCTCAACTCAGCTTTTACCACAGCTGTGACTCGATTCCTCTCTGTATCAGCATGTGTGCTAGAGGGAATCACCAGATCTCAGTTTTTCCCTTTCAACCCATGTAGACTATGACTATGTTGTCACCATCATTTTCTTCTGGTCTAGTATTGTCCCGAGGACACATCGGTATGCAATTAGCAGAGGCTGGGATGTAGCTCAGTCGGCGAAGCATTTACTTAGCATGCTGGAAGCTCTGGGGTTTATCCCAGCAGCACATGAACCAGACCTGCTAACGGACGCCTGTGATCCCAGCACTGGGGAGTTGGGGGCAGGAAGATCAGAAGTTCAAGGTCATCTTCAGCGATACAATGAGTTTGAGGCATCCTGGGTTACGTGAGACATCATGTCTCCAAAAAAAGCAACTATTGAGAGCCTGTTAGGAACGCTGGAGGACAGACATGTGGACTAACCCAGGAATCCCAACTCTTTACAGAATTTGCATTGTGGCTTTGCATGCTTCATAGTCTGATTTATAAACATTTACATTCCCTTGCTGGCCACGCAATGGGAATGTTCTAGAAATTTTCCATTTCAGGAGAACTTCCATCTAGGGTAAGCTGTTACTGATGCCCTTCCTCCCATGAAAGGCCCTGCGGCTGTGGGATTTAGAGCCAGGGAACTATTTCAACAAGGTCAACCTGGCCTAGGTGTAAAGTCAAGAGGAAGGTCAACCCAGCCTCTAAAGCTCAACCCAGCCAGCCCTGGGGAATACTGGAGGGCCTCTCTTACTCCATTTCGTTCTCTGCAATTGAAATTTGTTTCATTCGTACGTCTCCATGTTTCTTTCATCTCAAATCCTTCCAGCTGTGACGAGAGTCATCTTTCTTTGATCGCTGCTCCTGTGTGTATGCGTATCCTTCTCTGCACTGTCTGGATACAGCTTACCATGCAGGTCAGAACATTGATCTTCAGTGACTTCCAATAGCTTCGGCCTTCCCATGGGAAAGGTCGCAGCAGCTTGCTCTGCTCAGTCCATCGAGTTCCTGACAGGACTAGCAAGGCCTGTCCATTTTTCCTGCCTGAGGGTGGATGTTCCTGTGACTTGCGCGCTCAGCACAGGCCCACCTTCCACCCCGTGGGGTGGCTCCTTGTGAGGATGTGGTAACCTTTCTGTGAGCTCTGCAGAGACCGGAAACGCTGAGGTCACACAAAGTCCTTTGCAGAAGTGATGTCTGCCAAAGGAGACACGCCCCGGTCTGCTCTGGTGGTGCAGTGGTACAAGGGAGCTGAGGTGATGTGGTACCCACGTATCCCTTCAGCCTAGCACAACCCAAGATCCAAAGAGCATGCTGGGAGTCCCAGAGCTGGCGGACTCCTTGGGCTCCAGCTGCTCCAGTAGAAGCTGCCTTCTCACTTCAGGGACCCACCTCCTCCAGCCCCCATATTTGTGAACCCAAGCTGAGTTCTACCTTTTCCAGACACTCTTCTTGTCTTGACGAGAACTATCCCCTCTTAATCTTTTGCACTAAACCAAACCTTATCCTGACACTTGTGTAAGGATCTTTGTAAATCCAGGCAGAACTGGTTAACTTAAAAAAATTCTATTTACTCTTAGGGAGTGGGAAGCAGCCAGGAATGAAGAGCCTTGGGTTTCAAAACTACACATATGGGCTTCTTTTTATTTATTAACAGCTTTTATGTATTTTCAATATTATCCCTGAAAGCAGCTGTTCTCCGGGTTCCATTTCACACCTGCCTGTCACTTCGGATTTCCATGTGTTAATTTACAGATCTGTGCTGCAAATGATAAGAGCGGAGCCCAAGGTGATTTTTTTTTCTGGGTTTGGAATTTTGCTTCCAAGCCCAAGGATTACTTAGAGCCTCTGCGTGTGCAGCGAGGCCCCCAGACAGCCACCGGCTTACTCTTCACCCCTAAGTACAATTTTTGAGGTGTTAATACTAACACAGCATTTGCCAAACTGATATTACTTATGTTTGTGTGTTTTTTTCCTCTACTACATTGTAAGACTGAAGAGAACACGTCCTAAAATCCATTAGTGTATAACTTTGCATTATGCAAATAAATATTTTTATCATGCCGGCACCGAAGACAAAGCCACTCTGATTTACAGAGGCAAAGAGAAGAAGTAGTAAAGAGAGGGTGACATTCTCTGTGGGGTCCAAAGAGACAAGGGACTCTTTAAGTTACCAAAGGGCAAGATGAGTAATTAATACACAAGCAGTAGTACTTGAATTGGGAAGTTCCCAGGGCAGTAAATAGACTCAAGTGGTTTGGGCTCCCTGTGTTGCAGGCTATTACTGTCCTTGTTATGGAGTTAAGATACACCAGCGCTACAGCCTGGCTGTAGGGAGGAGCCCTCGTGGGACCTTCTCACGTTTGTTTGGTGGTTAACACTGATAGATATGGACCTATTAGATGGGAACGCTCTAGATGGAGGTTTTCAGGGCAAATGGTTGCAGGGCAAGCTCATCCACTCATCCTTCCACAGGAAGCCATTTCTTAAGACACTGGGGAATGCCTGGTGGTAGTGGCCTACACCTTTAACCCCAGAACTCGGGAGGCAGAAGCAGGTAGGTCTCTGAGTTTGTGGCCAGGCTGGTCTACAGAGTGAGTTCCAGAACAGCCAGGCCTACACAGAGAAGCCCTGTCTTGATAAACCAAAAAAAAAAAAAAAAAAAAAAAAAAAGACACTGAGACACTGGGGACCACCAAGAGGATTCAGTAACAATGCTCTTGTCCACCAGTCAGCCCTGGTGGGTAAGAAGGGTACCTTAGTTCATCTTCTGTTGCTATAACATAATGCCAGAGAGTGAGTAGCTTATAGATAATAGAAGTCATGGTTCATGGTTTTGGAGGCTGGGAAGTCACCAGCATAGCACCGACTCCTGGGGAAAGACCTTCTTGCTGTGTCCTAACATGGGGGAGGGGATGCAGGCACACGTGAGAGAGGGGGACAAGTCCACACTCACCCTTATACCAGAAACCCGCGTGATTGTTAATGTACTTCGGTGACAAAGCCATCAACCCACTGGTGACAGCAGAGGACCTGAGTGTCTCCACCAGGGCCTGCTCACCACGCTGTCTCAATGGCAATCAAATGTTGCTGTGAACTTGGTGGGGTGGAGAGCATATTCACACCGCGGCACTCTGTAAGGACACAGTGTAGGGTCATGTTTAGACAGTGCCGTCTCTCTGCTGACACCGTCAGCCCATGTGGGAGCTGGCCTTGTAACAAATACACCTGCCAGGTGGGCCCAGAGAACATTCCCTCTAGGAACGCCCAACTGTCAACTGTCGTAATAATTTAATTCTTCACTACTGACGAGTGAAGGCCGTACGTGACTCTTGAACATAAGCACACAGCCGGGAGCCCCCAGGTATTCAGAAAGCCATCCGGAGCAAAAGAAAACATGTGGAGCTAAGAGAAAAATAAATAAATAAATCTAGAGGAAATAGAAAAACAAAACAGCCAAGAGGTGAGGGAGGAAATTGTTTATACAGAGGTGCCAAGAACGAGAGACTAAAAGAGGCTCTAGAAAATTAAAAATAGCTTAGCCAAAACAAATTTAGCTGGTGGATGGGGAGATAAAGCTGAAGAAAATGCACAGAAAGAAGATTTAAAATTACAGAGAGAAAAGCGAAAGATGAGGGCGGTGGTTAATCTCCCCGGGAGGTGCAATACCCAGCTAATTGGGACCCTGAGAACATAAAATAACGAGCAGGAAATGATCAGAAAGAACGAGAAGCTTTCCGGGAAATAAAGGACAGAGCCTATGTTCAACACGATGAATTAAAACCACCCACAAGAGGTCCATTATCATAAAGCTCCGTGCGCTAGGAAGAGGCTCCTAGCAGAAGGACATAAAGAGAGTAAAGCTATTGACCACTGGAGAAGCCCAGCTGGAAACTGCAAGGTAATGAGGGGTGTTCGTGCCTATGAGCCATCACCATTGACTTAACCTCTCTCCTGCCTGGAAACCCATCAGCAGCAAAGAAGGATGAGGAAGATGCTGATGTCAGGCTGATGCTGATGCTAAGAACGGAAAGGGAGTCAGCCTCCGTGGGTTTAGGGTTTGACTATCAGGAGGGTAGGAAAAAGCTGGGGTGACCCCAGTGAACAGGGAGGTTCCCATCTCTGGGTACGTGGTACAGGTATCTCTCCTGCAGGGTCTCTCTCTCTCTCTCTCTCTCTCTCTCTCTCTCTCTCTCTCTCTCTCTCAGGACCCTTCTGGCCTCAGTCAAGGTTGGATGCGGGCCACAGAGCTTTTGTCAATGGGTGTTATGGAAACAGCGCAGACACTAGCTTCCGTTGCATCTAACCAGGATGGAGCACTCATCTCCAAGCTGGAACAAGCTGGAAAATACCCTCGAAAGAATTCAGCTGGGCCTGAGATACCGCTCTGACAGTAAAGCTTTTGCTCAGCATGCATCAGATCCTGGGTTCAGTTCCCAGCCGGGCATAGAAGCAGGTGAGGAGGTCCATGCCTGTAGTACCAGGTCCCAAGAAGTAGAGCCGAGAGGATTAGGAGTTCAAGGCCATCCATAACAGCATAGCAAGTTCTGAGCTAGCCTAAGGTACTAGGGTACATGAGATCCTTAAAATAAAATAAAAATAAATAAATAAAGCAAATAGCAAAAACAAAGGGAATCAAAGTAAGATTTAGGGTAACTGGGGGTGACATGAATTCACTGCTGTCCATCTCCAACCCAGGCATGTTTTAGTCCAAATTTTCAGTGATGCCTCTATTCAGTGCTCCTGGATGCAGCTGCCACCCCAAACAAGAGAGGAGAGCAAAGAGAAAAAGGGCAGACTGTAGGCTGTCACTCAAGGGAAAGACCAGCAAAACCAGAACAACCACACCAATTACCTAAGTGAATGAACCCAGCATTTCAGCAATGAATAGGAACGGGTCGCCCACAATGACATCATCCAAGGAAACACTCAGCACAAAGGAAAGCGAGCTAGGGCCAGAGGAAACAATGTATCTTGTGTATTAGTCTGGCTTTCAGCTGCAGAGCAGCAGTGTCTCTTCTAACTGGATTTATACAGTTTTCCAATAACTACTGAAAGACCCATGGGAGCCGAGGTATTGCACAGATGGCAATGAGCCAAACAGACAAGGCTCCTTCCATCAGGAAAGCATCCAGGAAGAACAGCCAGTGCAAAGGCCCTGGGGTTGGAGCTGGCTCTGGACACAACAGATGCTGCAGGGTGCACTGCTTGGGGGAAGAGAGTGGAGAGTTGTAGTGGATACGTTCCCATTTTCTATAACCTTTCATTTCATTGTGAAAGTCTGCCACTTCTGGGAGGGAGAGAGACAGCCACAGGAGGACTTTGGGCTAAAATGACCTGCCTTTAAACAGGTCTTTTTGGTGCTGATTTGAAAGGATGTTAGGTGAGCAAGAAAGGGAGCCATGGGTTTGCGGGAAAGTGAGGGGAGCTTTGCTGTGGTCCATGGATAAGAGGACAGTGGTTTGCCCCGTGCTGGTGGGTGGAAAGACAAGGGCTGACTTCAGGAATACTTTGCAGCTACATCTGATGGGCCTTGAAGATGGTTTCAGAATCTGCCACGAGGAAAGAATCCAGGGACGTCGTCAGGTTTTTGTCCCCAGCACCTGGAAAAACAGAGTTGTCATCTATGGAGATAAATGAACAGGGCCACGAGAGGATGGGCTGGCAGGAAGCAGAGTGGAAGAGTGGATGATGTGATGCCTATGTACTGTCGGCCGTCAGATAATGAGGCTCTGTATCTGAGAAGCATCATTGAGTCCCCTGGGCTCTGTCAGAATCAAGTGCCATCCAGCCAAGCAGCTCGTACTCAAATGTCCATCATCACATAGCTGAGTGCTGGGCTGTGATCTCATCCGAAAGGCTGACAGACAGTGAGGGGCTCCCCAGCTCAATCACATGGCTTTGACACCTCTGCCTGCATGCCAGCCACAGGGGCCAGTCCAGAGGGCCACCTGATAGTGTGGGAATCAGCTTTCTGAGGTGGGGGGCAGTCCACGAGAAAACTAGAGAATGTCTAAGAATGAAGGTATAGCAGGGTATATGTGTGTGTGTGTGTGTGTGTGTATTCATAGAAGGGAGGCACATATGCATGGCATTGTGTGGGGCTCAGAAGACACCCTTGGGTGTGAGTCCTTCCACCTTTGGTTTGAGATGGGATCTCGCGTGGCCCATGGGCTTCCAAGGACCTGCCTGCCTCTGTCTCCCGTATCACCAGAGCTTGCATTACAACCACATCCTTCACATCTACCTTCTACCTGGCTTCTGGGGACCAAAGCTCAGGTCCTCAGACTGGTAAGGCAAGCTCTTTATGGACAGAGCTATCTCCCTAGCTCCTGGGCAGTCTTTTATCCCCTAATTGCAGTAACAATGTTTAACATTTCTTCTCTCAGTTAGAAGTGAGTCAGTCTGCCCAACTCACCCACATTCTGTGAAAAAGGTCTACACATGGGCATGAATATGCGGTGCTGTGTCTCCTTGAACATCTGTGGTAAGATTATAGAGACACTTGGGAAAATTGATATAATCTGGGGGAACTTCACTACCAGGGATATATTCTTGGTCAATCTTTTATTTTTATTTTATTATTTTATGCATATAGGTGTTTTGTCTTTGTGTGTGTCTGGATCTCTGGAACTGGAGTAATCACAGGCTATGGGTACCACGTGAGTGATGGAAATTGAATCTGGACCCTCTGAAGAGCAAGTATTCTTAGTCACTGAGTCAACTCTCTAGCCCTTTGGTCAATCTTTAAAGGAACAAGGGGAATCACTTCTAGGCTGAGTCTCCAGTGATGTGCACAAGAGCTGGTCAGGAAGAGAAACCAAAGTGGCCCCTGCAGCTACTAACACCAGAGGTGCTATGCCTCCGTCTCCCCGCCCTCCTGTATCAGCCAAACAGTACCAGGTGGTCCAAGTGTTTTTCTCTTGAAACTATAGAATCAAAGTTTTCTAAGGAACATATGTTAATTGTGACTGTTAGTTTTAACTGTCAACGTGGCACAATTTAGAATAACCTAGGAACACTGTGTCAGTAAGGGATTGTCTGCATCATTCTAGTCTATGGGCACGTCTGTGAAGACTGAGTCTGTTTTCGTTGATCTGGGGAGAACCAGACCACTGCGGGTGGCACCATTCCCTATGCAGGAGAAGTGTGGAGAAGGTGAGCTGAGTTGTGAGCATGCATGCATTCTCCCTCTGCTCCTGACTGCAGATGTGGTGAGCTGCTTCAAGTAGCTGCTGTTTGACTTCCCTGCAGTGACTGCTGCAGACTGGAATTGTGCGTTGAATAAACACTCACTTTCTTTCTTAAGGTTGCCTTTATCAGGTTGTCTTACCACAGCAGCAGAAATAAAAGATGTTGGTGGAAAAACTGACATCTACATCCTAGTTACAGGGAGCTGGGGATGCAATTTTAAAAATGTTTGTTATGGAATGGGGAGTTAATAGTGTGAAGAACAATCAAATGGAGATAATGTTCAATAAGGATGTTGGGGATCTGTAAGTGACAGCTGCCAGTCACGGTGTGGAAGCAAGCGAAGTGACAGAGCAGAAAGCAGAGGACATGAGACAAACCTAATAGAAAAATTACAAAGACATATGAATAGATACTATGCTCTTTAAAAACTTCAAAGCACTAACAACAACAACAACAACAACAATGACAACAACAACAACCAACCAAAGAACAGAGATCACAAAGTAAGTTTTGAAAAGTAAAGACACAAAGGCATAAATTAATAATGTAATAAACTGGATAAGAGAAATAGATGAAAAAAATCTCTCAAAACAGAAAAGAAGAGGCTGGAGAGATGGCTCAGTGGCTGAGTCTGCTCCTCCAAAGGATCCAGGTTCAATTCCCAGCACCCACATGGCAGCTCACAACTGCCTGTGACTCCAATGCCAAGGGACCTGACAACCTCACATCAATGCACTTAAAATAAAGTTAAGTAAATTATTTTAAAAGAACATAAAATGAAAAGGCAAAGGGATGAAAAATCTGAAATGGAAAAGAAAAAAAATATGGAAGGTGAATCAGAGAAAAGTGGACTTTAACTGAGTTATCCCAGAATAAGAATGAGAATGGGAGAGGCATGAAATAATTTTTAATTTAAAAGAATTCTCTCCCTCCCCCTCCTCTCTCTTCTCTGTCTCCTTCTTTCCCTCCTGCCTTCTCTCCCTCCCTCCCCTGTCCTTTCCTCTCTCCCCTTTCCTCCTCCTCCTCCTCCTCCTCCTCCTCC
>NC_034598.1:91783996-91797564 GCF_900095145.1 Mus pahari | reverse complement strand
AATTATATTTATATGTAAATGATATTTCATAGAAAGTCTTTCTCCCTTTCTTTCTCTCTCTCTCTCTCTCTCTCTCTCTCTCTCTCTCTCTTTCTCCCCCCCCCGTTTGTCCTTTTTCTCTTTCTCCTCTCCCCCACTCCTCCCCATGGGGATTCCTTTGGCCTCAATCCTTGGAGCCAGTGAACTTGCCTGAGACCAGCTTCCCAATAAACATGCCTTTAACATAAAACAAAACCAAAACTTTCCAGATCTAAAGACAGATAATTCTAATGGTCTCCTAAGTTCCAAGTCTGATATGAATGAAGTGTCTCAGCTTTGGAATTATGACATTTCAGAACACTCAGGATAGAGGCTGGTGGAGTTGATTTAAAAAAAAAAAAAAAAAAAAGCTGTCCCTTTTCTGAGACTCGTTATTCAACAGCTGCTTCGGTCACGTGGCATGTGTTAGTTCATTTAAACTTCATACGCATTAGGGCAAGGAGAGATGACTCCGCCTTTAAGAGTGCTTCCTGATGTTCCACACGGGGAAGCTCCCAATCACCTGTAACTTCAGCTCAGGGCATTTAAAGCCCTCTCACAGCAGAACCACAGACCACAGTCATCCACATGGCCTGCGGTGGTAGCGGGGCCACGCACATCAACATAGGCCTGGCAGCACTAGGTGCAGTAAGACTATGGACCCGGATTTATCTCTAAGTGGCAACATGGGTCTGGAATCACTGTGGCCCCCGGTGACAGCGTGGGCTACCCACATTGATGTGACCCTCAGTGGCAGCATTACCCACAGACATCAACATGGTCTCAGGCTGCAGCATAGACCATGGACACCTATATGGCCTTTGTAGCACAAGCCACAGACATCAGCATAGACCCAGCTGCACCAATTCTTACCTGAGTGGCTTACAACTGACACGTAAGGCCATGGCGATGTCTAGGTCTGTCCTGTCTGTGGTCTTAGTGTAGCTGGATCTACATTGATGTCTGTGGCTTGTGCTACCACCAAAGTCAGTTGGATTTCCATGGTCTATGCTCCCGCCTGAAGCCATGGTGATGACCATAATCCCAGCTTCATCAGAGGGCCTTGTCTGGGTCCTGGCCCTACTGCAACTGAGAGCCCTGTTCCTGGTCTGTGCTGACCTCAGAAACCATGTGAAACCCATGACTCATGCTCTCCCAGTCCATAAAAAGCAAATAAACTCCTTTGACGGTGACATCAATGACTGCAGACTCACAGTTGAGAAAAAGGGAAATGGAAGACTTCTGTGACAACCCCTTCCTCCACCCCATGCCCACCCCCAAATGGTAACAGCCTAGTTACTCTTAAAAACTGTGATAGGATGCTGAAATGTCCCTCCACAATAGATGGCTCCCAGCAGAGGTGTGGGAGGGGAGACTCAGCTCTACTCAACAGGCTGAGAGTTTGACCATGTCCCAGGGAGTATACAGATAACCCAAATTGCACCTTTTTTTTGGGGGGGGGGTTGAGGTCACTGGGGATGGGGCACACAAGGAATGACTAGAAAGCAAATTTGATACAGTGTATGATGTGAAATCCACAAGCAATCAATAAAAACATTATGTTGAAAAAAACCAAAAAAATAAATAATGTCTTGGCCTTGTAAGCATCTACATTTACATGGCACACACACACACACACACACACAAACATACACACATATACACACAAAAACACAAATATACACAAACACACACACATACCACCACACACACATACACAAACACATACACACCACACACACACAAACTCACAAATGCACACACACAAACATACCAGCACCACAACCACACGCACACACACAAACACACATACCACCAAACCACACACACTCACACACACACACACAAATACAAGTTTAAAAAATAGGTCTTTAAACCTTAAAATACTTCTAAGAATTGGCTACTATTTGCATGTGTTTTTTCCAGTTGAAAATGAGGAGCTTATCCACGCACACAGCTGGCTACAAGAAAACGGGGTTCATACCTGAAGCCTGCCAGATCACCTCAATTCCTTAATTACCACTTCCTTTTAGAAATTGGGAAAGAGCTGCTTCCAAACCTCTGGCCGAATAAAAAGATGTTTAATGCAGAATTGACTTAAATATGAATCAAGTCTTGGGGATCATGACACATTTCCACATGTGCAAAAACTTAGTGCAAAAGCTCAGATAGGCGAAAACCCACTTCCAGATGTCCAAAACCATAAACGTACCAGCATATTAAACACACTCCGGGAATCTGAAGCCGGGAAGTTAATGTGTCCAATTAATACCATGGTTAATCGTGATCATCAATTTGATAGGATCTGAAATCAACTAAGAGACCTGACTGGGGTGGATCCGTGAGGGCACATCCAGAAAGGACACGCTAAGGGGAGAAAGCCCTCCCTCAGAGCGGGCAGCAGCTACTGGCAGGCGCTGCCCAGAGATAAAGAGTTCTGAGGAAGAAACAGTTGAGTGTAGCCACCCGGGCCGCTGCCACTGCCCTTCACGGACATCAGAATCCCACTTCTTTAGCCCTCCAGCTTGGACTGAAGACTCCCAAAGACCAGTGACTCTCCAGAAATCTTCCAGGCCTTCAGCACCAGCTTGTGACTGGTCAGGCAGACAGCCTTTTAGATTGTGCAGACGCCAGGTTCTCACTCCCCAGTGCGCAGATGGCCTCTGTTGGACTTCCCAGACCATTTTATCACGTAAACCATTCTAGAAAACCCCTTTCGGACTGTATAGTCCATCCATCAGCTCTGTTCCCGTAGAAAACCTTACGTATTTCCTTTGTCTTGGCCAAGACAGATAAGACGTCTGTTTCTTTGCCAGCTGTGGATTTGGCCCAGGGAGGACTGCAGCTGGAACCTGATACAACTTCCAAAGAGACGAAAACTTGACACAGCAGGGACCAAGCCAAACTGCTGAGAAGGGACTGGGGGTGTTGGGCAAGTGGGGTGCGGAGGGGATGGGAGGAGATGGAGGAACTTTGGCTCCGGAACAAAGACTGGCTCAGGCCTCTCTGACTCACAACTTGGGGCCCCATGAACATGTGCCTTCAGAGTAGGGATCTGAGCCATCAGGGAGAGTCTCAGTTCCGTCACCCATAACTTTCCTCTCCAAATGGGGTCCTGAGCTTTACATGTGAACAGAGCCAGGAGGACCCTGCCTGAAGGGAGATGTGATCTCCACATTCTTAGAAATAACAGAGCTGGGTGTCTGCTGAGCACATAGGGCAATGAGCTTGGAAGCCTGGCTGTAAAGACAACGTCAGCTTAGGACCGCATTTGTACCCACGTTGGTGAGGTCCGAGGAGATTTGATTTTCATTTGTCTGGGTAGAGAGTTCTCATCAGTAAAGCAGCTGCTTTTTGGATGCAACATCATTCCAGTCTACACATCCCATGCTACTTCACCGTCCTCACCATTGGGTGATCTCATCTTGGAAGAATGCAGTCATCGTCATCGTCGTCGTCGTCGTCATTGTCATTGTCGTTGTCATCGTCATCACCATCATCACCACCAGCAGCAGCAGATCTGAGAACATCTAGGAAGTGTAGACTCTCAAGTCTTGCTCCCGACCTACAAAACTAGCATCTTCCCCCAGCAAAGGCAGGTGTGTGTGTGTGTGTGTGTGTGTGTGTGTGTGTATGTGTTTGTGTATGTGTGTGTGTATGTGTGTGTATGTGTGTGTGTATGTGTGTGTGTGTGTGTGTGTGTGTGTGTGTGTGTGTGTGTGTGTTGTGCCCTTGCAGAGGATCATGGGCCTCCCTTGCCAGGCCTGGCCCAACCATGGTGGGAACTGAGCAAGTAATTAGTGGAGAGAGGAAAAAAGAAGAGAAGCCAAGTAGTTTGTGTGCTATGANTGTGTGTGTGTGTGTGTGTGTGTGTGTGTTGTGCCCTTGCAGAGGATCATGGGCCTCCAGACCCTTCTCTTTTGCAACCCAGCCACGAGGTAACCAGATTCATTCTGCCACACACACACACACACACTCCAGCCTGACTTGCTGCTTTTCCTTGGGACCAATGGGTCATGGACTGGAACCTTTGAAAGCATGAGCCAAAAACAAACTGTTTCTCTCTGTAAGTTGATTGGTTTAGATCCTCATCGAAGTAATGGAAACTGGTTTGTGCACCATGACAACCCTCCTGAAAGGTTCAAACAGTTATTTCTTTTCTTTTTCCCTATGGTAGCTTATCAGTTTAGGTCCCACCCCACCCCCACCACCTCAGTAAATAGCACTTTGCCCAGTGATGACAGGAGTCAGCCACATCCGAGCTGGGAGATAAAACACCAGCTAACTCAGAGCAAAATGGATAACCAAGTGCTAAGAAGGATCGTAGTGATTGAGCAGACCAAGCCACTTAATGTAGTGGAAAAGGACCCTTTGGAGATTGAAGAGAAGTGGGGGGGGGAGGCAAGGGGGGGAGCTGGAAGTTCAGTTTATACTGGTAAACTTCATCTCAAAAGCACACATCAAAATGACCATCACTTGGCCATTCTCAGAAAACCACCTACCAAGTATTTTCCATGCAAAACTACCCTGGAGCCAATAATAAAATCCAATAAGGTCTTGCTAATTACATTCTCTCATGAATTGTGAGGCAGCCTGATCCACAGAGGAGGGGTGGTATAGTCAATAGCTATGTTCAATAGTCTCAATTACTCACACAGTCTGTCTAATTTTGGTGTTAATTGTGCCCATTAACCCATGCAGAATGGTTTTAAATTCCCACAGAATGGTTAATACGTTGTTTCCTCTGAGGCCACATTGTCCTTTGTTCAGATTCATAGCTGAGGCTCCACAAAAGTGTCTCTATGAGTCTCTGGAGAAAAGATCACAAAATCCCAAATTCTTCCTCAGATGGGATTGTTCACAATATCACTGAGCTCAAGCTCAAAGTCAATCTATAAGTGTCTTTCTAGCAGAACGCCTATGGAGAGACTGGCCAGATGGTGCAGTGGGTAGCGTGTTTACTGTATAAACACAAGGACCTGAGTTTGAATCCCCAGCACCCACAAAAATGTGGATGTGCTGACATTTGTCTGTAATTCTAGTGATGGGGAGACAGATGACTCCCAGGGTCCTGCTAGGCAAGCCCCTGTAGCTGAATCATAAACTCTAGGCCCAGAGACCATGTCACAAGAAGGGCTGGTATGGTTGCTCAGTGGCTAAAGGTCCTGGCTCTAAGGCTGAAGAGCAGAGTTCAGTGCCCAGAATCCACGTGTGGAAGGAGAGAACCAATTCCAGCAAGTTGTTCTACATGCACGCTGTTACGTGCACAGTGCCCCACTCCATCCTCCTAATAAAGAATGTAACAAAAATACTTTTAAATAACAGGAAGAATAATAAAGAAAGACACCTGATGTCAGCCTCTGGCATCCGTACACTCCCAAGACAGATGGATCTCAATCGACCTTCCTTCCTCCCTGCAGGCCTCCCCGTGGGACCCTTTGCCCTTCCTCATCTTCCATAGAGACAGGAATCACTCAACCAGGCTCCCTGACGCCAGCTCTCGTTGCAGTTTCTCTTTCTTCCAGTAGGGGCAGACGTGAACAGCCGGACTAGGGAGGGGTTGAGTTCTGAGGCTGTTCACCTTAGAATAAGATCCGAGGAGGCTTCATGGCCCTCCTGCGGCCTCTCCTGCCTGGGTTGCACCGCGCTGGCGTTTTGGTTTCTCCCTGACCCCTGAGTGGGGTGGGGGGGGGGGAGACGGTGGAAGACAAGGTTGGGGCAGAGTGTCAAGGTGCACACACACAACTTGCTTTCCCCCTTAACATTATGAAATATCTAGAGAAATAAACTTGTACATGACAGCGTGTATTTTACAAATTAAGTGTTGAATGTTTGGCATCTTTACAATCATCAACCTGTATTGGCACACGCACCTTCTCACGTGTAGATCACTAGCCTTCCCGCGTGTTATTTGCTAGGCACACTGAACTTCTCCTCTATGTCAAGAGGAGGAGTGGTTTCACATATGGCACGTAAGGAAGACTCTTTAACTTCCCTTATGGTCCACAGTGGTTTCATTGATGACCAGTAACACCTGTCTCCTTAATACAAAGCCATAGGAACTCACAAGAGTGTGCCAGATCCAATTAGCCACCTACGACAAGCTGCTCTCTCCACAAACAGGCATTTCCCATTCGGTTCTATTTGGGTTTTGAATTGCTATCAGCAGAAATCCTTAAGTGCCCAGAGAAGCTAAATACCATTTTCAGATACTTTGGAATGACTCTATGGTGAACATTTGTCTATAGCCACAGGACCAGACTCCATATCCCAAAGGGTCATAGTTCCTCATTACAAGAGGAACTATGTCTCTAGGGAGATGGCTTAGTGGTTAAGAGCACTTGCTGCTCTTCCAGAGGACCCGGGTTCAATTCCCAGAACTCATATAAGGGCTCCCAACCATCTGTAACTCCAGTCCCAGGGAATTCAGTGCCTTCCTCTGGCCTCTGTAGGCACCAGGCACACACATGGTGCATGGACAGACATGCAGACAAAAAAAAAAAAAAGACACTTGCAAACATAAGACAAAAAAAAACGAAGTTAAGTAAAAGGAGAAACTCTGTGGCGAGCCATAGACAGTTCTTAGCTCAAATTACCTTCTGGAGTTTTCTGTGCTGTCCAGGCAGGTGTGTGTGCCCCCCACCAACCAGGCAGGTGTGTGCCCACACCCCCAAGGCCCATGGGCTTCGTGTGGCCGAGGATAGGATGCTGGTTTATACAAAGTTCTAAAGCTTCCCTAAACACAAGATTTTGTGGGTTTTTTTTTTTTTTTTTAGCTAGATTGCATGACTTACTGATGATATCGTGCTGCAGTCGCAAAAGGTTGGAGGTGCCTGCGTGTGTGCTGATCTGAATTGGATGACCCCACTTGTGTATGCACATACCTGGCTGCATGTGGTGATGGTAACATCAGGATTCTGGAAACCAGTTTCATCTGTCAGTTCACTGAGGGACATGATGCCAGGTGAGTGGAGACCTTCGTCCCAAAGCAAAAGAAAATCTTCCAGAAGCCTTTAAAGACTAGTTTCAAAATTTCCCTCATGCAGGCTGAACTAAATGGGGCTCTTCTGAACCCCTAGTTGCTGGGAGATTGCAGGTTACCTGCAGTAAAGTTCAGATGAACTTTCCACCCCCTGGGAAGGGGTGGACCAGGCTCCAGGTTTCTCTGTAGACATTGTCATTTTTATTTGAATAGAAAGGATTTGGAAGGATAGCTTATTTGTTAAACAAATGAAAAGAGATTTAACATTTGGAAAGCAGTCTTTGTTTGAGGAAATGCTTTCTACATATTTGCTGTGTGTGGTGCGGCCTCCTCCCGCCTCTTTCCTTCCCTCTCTCTGATCATGTTTTCACAGCTACTTCTAGGCTTTAATGTCTTTCTATGTTGTATAAGTCAGGGTTCTCTAGAGTCACAGAACTTATGCAATGTCTCCCTATAGTGAGGAAATTTATTGTAATGACTTACAGTCTTGTAGGCCAACTAACCCAACAGTGGGCAGCTGTGAATGGAAAGTCCAAGAATCTAGTAGTTGCTCAGTGCATGAGGCGTTTCAGCTGGTCTTCTGTATAAGCTGGAATCCTGAAGAAGTAAATCCCAACAGATGTGCTGGCAAGCAAGCGAAGCAGGAAACGGAGCGTGAGTCTTCCTTCCTTTAATGTCTTATGCAGGCCTCTAGCAAAAGGTGTGGCTCACATTATAGGTGTGTACCACCACGCCTGGATTTGGAACTTGCTCTGCCCCAGGCTGATCTTGAACTCAGAGATCTGCTTGCCTCAATCTCCTGGGATTAAAGGTGTGTACTACCTCGTCTGGGCCTAAGATCTCCATGTCAAGACCTGGGTCAAAAGCCTGGAGATCTGGACCACAGGTGTGCCCTCTATTTCTGCACTGTAGTTCATTCCAGATGCAGGCAAGATGGCAACCAGGGATAGCGTGACATATGTCATGTGACTTAATTTTGCTTCTTTTCCTACTGAAGATGCTTGGATGAGAAAATCATGACATATAAGGCAAAAGTGGTTGCTTGTTTCCTCTGAGCAAGTCATACAATGGCCATCACCTTCCTTTGATGTGATGGACTGCATGAGAATTGTGTGGTGTTCCCCTCCCCTTTATAGGCTCTTATATTTAAATGCTTTGTCCCTACTTGATGGAACTGTTTTTAGAAGGATGGGGGGGGGTGTAGCTTTGTTAGGAGAGGTATATCACTGGGGGCCAGATTTTAGGTTTCAAAAGCCCTTGCCAGGCTCTGTCTCTGTCTCTGTCTCTGTCTCTCTCTGTCTCTCTCTCTGTCTCTCTCTCTCTCTCTCTCTCTCTCTCCAACCTCCAACTTATGGATAAGATGTAAGCTACTGCTCCAGCATCATGCCTCCCTGCCTGCCTGCCTGTCTGCCACCACCACACTCCCCATCATGATGGTCATGGACTCACCCTCTGAAATTGTAAGGAAATCCCCAATTAAATGCTTTATTTTATGCATTGTCTTGGTCTCTGTGTCATTTCACAGCAACAGAACACTAACACATGGCACGCATGCTGACCTGGTGTGTGGCCCTCTTTCTTTACATTTCAGTAGTGGACTGTAAGACCCCCGACCCTCAGTCAGTGGTACTTACTTCAAGATGCCCCCGAGTGAGACACCGCGAGATGCGCAGATCGATGCAAAAGCAAGAGGTTTACTTTCTGGAGCGTTGGGGTCAAACCCCAACCAGTCCCTCTAGGTGAGTAACTAGAAGGTGACCCAGGATAGCTATTACAAGCAGTTTTTATACTTTTTAGGGGCACAGGTTACAGCAGCAAGGTTACAGTTCAAACTTATTGGCTAAGCATATTGACCTTTAAATCTATTGGCTAGCAAGCATGACACATATCTGAACTCTACCTGGGACTTTCCAGAAAGTTAAGCGACTACCAATCAGTACATACTGCAGGGTTTTGGTTGGTTTGTTGTTGTTGTTGTTGTTGTTGTTTTGTTTTGTTTTTTGTTTTGTTTTGTTTTTGAGAATTTTTTACTCAAGAATGTTCCTGTGGGTGGAAAATGGAACTTGGCCTAGCCTTGACCCCAGACAGAAGCGGGAAGCTGTAAGGAGGCTGTGGGACCGGAAAAAGTCCTTAGGGTCCCTCAGGACCTGGTGCTAAAAGAGGCAACATATGGTCGCTGCTATCATGGCCAAGGCCCCAGTGATTCACTTAGGTTTTCTACTATGAGTAGCTAGGAACAGCAACTCTTGTTGAGTCTCTCAGCTACATGGCTTTGAGTTTCCTGAAGGCTCTCAAGCCCTTCAGCCTTCTAGACCACAGCACTCTTGAACATCAAGTCAAATGTCTTGAGTGAAGATAAATGGTTCAGGTCCGTCAAGTGTTGCCTCCTTTCCTTCTTCTTGGGCAGAAGGAAAGACCATGCTCCCCAGCATTCCTTGCAGTTAAATTGGGCCTTGGATGAAAGTGACAAGCCATTCCCATGCCTGGTTCCTGGACATCACAGTTCCTTTCTCTACTCCACTGGATCACTCCAGCTCTCTGTCCTTCTGTAACCTCCCACCATGGCAGTGAGAAACCTGGCCTCCTCCATCAGCCATGCACACAGTTAACTGTTTGATTCCAGTGTGGCAGGATCCGCACTGTCAGCCGGCATCACGTGGGACACTTGGCTAACGGCCAATGTTAAACCGACTCCTGTTGCGTGCCGTGATGCTGTCTTTCTCCATGGTGTCAGGGTTTTCGGTGAAAAGACTATAGATTATTATGAGTGTTCTGGGGGAGATGGGTGTTTCCCCCTCTGTACCGAGTTTGGAGGTTGCGTGTTGAAGACGATGTGGCTGTGTAGGAAGGGGAACCTCATGACCCACACCTGGCTTCAAGCCTTCTGTGTGGAGTCACAGGGTTTCACCCCATCCTGTCTTGCAGAGCACAAGCTTCATCCCACCTATGGTAAGGATTCTCCATGTTTCTGGGGGCTGCAGAGATGGCTCAGTGGGTAAATATTTGCCATGGAAGCATGGGGAACTGTTAGGATTCCTAGCACCCACATAAAAGCCAGGCGTGGTGGCCAGGCGTGGTGGCCAGGCGTGGTGGCCAGGCGTGGTGGCCAGGCGTGGTGGCACATGCCTGTTACCCTAGGGCTAGGAGGACAGAGAAGATGGCCCCCAAGACCTTACTGGCAACCAGCCTAGGTGGTCAGTGAACTCTCATGAGAGTTGCTGCATCAACAAATAAAGTGGAAAGAGGTAGAGGTGAGACACCTGCTGTCCACCTGTGCATCCACATGTGTGCACATAAGCATGTGCACCTACATACACACATATGAACACACATGCAAACACACACTAAAAATGAGTTAAATGAAATACTTCTGGATATTTCCAAGAATAAGAAGGAGGGCTTCAACTCACGTAGTCCTTTCTTGGGGTTCTTATCGCTGACTTTGGTCTTGTTTCTGTTGTATTTTTGACAGGATCTCATATAACCTAGGCTGCCCTTTATGAGGCCAAGGTTAACCTCCAACTTCTGATCCTCCTGCCTTTGCCTCCCAAGTTCTGGGCACTTGGGCACACATCGATGTGCCGTGCTGGAGACAAACCCAGGCTTGCTGCATGCTAGGCACGCCACTACCAAGTGAGCCTCAGCCCCAGAGCTCTGCTGAGTTCTTTTGTGGACTTTGCCTTGCCTCATATTTGCTTCCCCTTCTCATCCCATAACATCTCTCTTCTCATCCCATAACACCTCCCTTCTCATCCCATAACACCTCCCTTCTCATCCCATAACACCNCCCTTCTCATCCCATAACACCTCCCTTCTCATCCCATAACACCTCTCTTCTGATACAAAGACGTTTAACTTGACTGTTTTACTATTTGGTTTACTTTTTGTTGTCTTGATTTTTTTTAATTTATATTTTATTTTTATGTATATGGGCGTTTTGTCTGTACAGATGTTTGTGCATCCCATGCATGAAATACCCATCAAGGCCAGAAGAGGGCATTGGATCCCTGGAACTGGATGTGGAGTCTAGAAATGCAAATCCAGTCCTCTGGAAAAGCAGTCAGTGCTCCTAACCACTGGGCCATCACTCCAGACCCTACTTCTTGGTTTTTTGTTTTTTGTTTTTTGTTTTTTGTTTTTTTTTTTGACACTGTGCAGCCCACCCTGACCTTGGATTGTTGACATAGCCCAGGATGGCTTTTAACTTGAAATTCCCCTGCCCACTTCTTCAGAGGGCCAGGTTACAGGCATGTCCCCAACCCCTGCACATTACACAGTTTGACTTTTCAAGTCTGCTCCCATTCCTATTCTGAGAGAGGCTGCTGTCAAAGAGACATAGGTCCTGCAGTGCACTGAAGGCCTGGGCGCCCCCAGGGTGATATATATATGTTGAGTTGGGTACTTCTAGCTACAGATGGCTTTATACATGGTGGGGGGGGGCTTTCTAAAAATACCTATTGTAAAAGCTATAATTTCTTCAGATTCATGAGAAAGATAGGATTTCAGCGTTTGCCAGTCTCCTGTCAAACTGGTCTGTCCTCGAAAATACAAAGCTGGCCCAGTCTTGTCTTTCTTTTCTCTGGAGGAGCATTTCCAGCTTTCCATCGGCCTCTGAGTGCACTGTTTGAGACTTGTCTATATCGACGGGTAATTACGTTTCCCAGCTAAAGGAATATTTGCATTTTTTTTTCCTAGCTGAAAAGGTTTTTGTTTTGTTCAGTTTGATCTTTCCCTGCCTCTGGTTCCTGATTCTTTCAATTTATGGTTTAAAAATAATCTATCCCATAAGTCAACCGAAGACCAGGCCTCTTGGCATCTGCTAGGGAGTTAAAGCCCAGACCCCTGCGGGTGGGGCCCTCTCTGCTCCGATTTCCCAGGTCACAAAACCTATATTCTGAGCCCTACAGGAAAGACACTTTCCAATTGCTTTTCCTATGGACGGTTCAGAGGCTGTTATTCTGGATCCTATGTTGTTGTTATTCAAACTTGAATAAATCATTTGGGGAAAGTGATTATTCCTCCAGCTCATTCCACCTCTCTCCCGTTTAGTTGGGCTTTTTCTTGTTTAAATGTCTTGGCTGTCTTATGAGGCAGGCATGGCTACTGCATTTTATAGATGAGAAAGACACCTGAGTCTTTGGGATTAAATATCCTACCCAGAAAAATAAAATAAAATTGAAATAAACATGCATACATGCATGCATACATGCATACATACATACATACACACCTAGTGAGTCTGGAAAGATGACTTCCCCACTTAAAGAGTGCTTGCTGCTTTTACAGAGGACCTTGTGTTTAGTTCCCAGCACCCACACATTAGAGGATCTAATGCTGTCTCCTGGTTTCTATGAGTCCTGCATGCATGTAGTATACATACATATGTATAGGCAAAACACTCACATGTATAAAATAAAAATAAACACACAAACAGCAATCCAGTTCTGTGCTGTTCTGTTGGGGATGAGAGCAAGTGTCAAACCCAAGGGCAACACCTATGACTTTGCACCAGAGTGGGAAAAAAATGTATTTTAATGGTACCAGAAACATCTTTAATATCAGTTCAGCCCTTATGTGTATGGAAGGGGGCCTCAGGGCGTAGAGAAGAGAACCCCCGGCAGATCCCCAGAGCAGTTAGGACAGATACCCAGCTGTTCCATGCACTCCGATGACAACCTCCCACTGTGCTGCGTGGTGATGTTTTGAATGTGACTCATTTTGGTGGGAATTAACCACTAGATTTGGCACAATACAGACTGTTGGTGACCTGGATGAGTGTGCTTTATAGAACTGGTGGGGACAGGTCACTGCCCCAAGGACAAGTGGTGACAGTTGTCAGCAGTACACGCCGCTGCCTGCCACTGAAGGCGTTTGATGTAAGGCGGGACAGAGTTGGGGGTCTGTCCTTCTCAGGTTGTACTCCATGGTTCAGGGTCGAGGGGAGGGGAGAGAGGGGAGACAGAGAGGAACAGAAGGCAGGACGTGAGCTATGTTTTGTGAGATCCAGGCTGTGTCTGGGAGGGACTGATGGACCCAGCACTCTGTGTGGGATGAGGATGGAGGGAAGGCAGGAGCTCTCACCGTGGAGGAGTGGGCTGTGGGAGTGACTGTCATCCAAGCCCAGTTACCATGTTCCATGAACACAGGCCACTTGGCCCCTTCTGGGATTTCCAGACGGTGTCTGGTCTGTAGCTGAGAGTAATTAAGAAAGAGACCACAATGGCACAGGAAAATGCTTCTCAACATTTATTTTGATTTGGGTTTACAGCAATCCCGAGGTGCCAGAGCCCACTGTTAGTGGGCAAACTATGCTTCAGACACAGGGAAGGTAGGCACACTCCACCACTGACAGACTTTTAAAAGGTGCATTTGGCTACATCACGGACGATGTCTGACGTGACACTTCCTGACATCTCCATAAGACATGCCCCCATGTGTTTCTATCTTACTAGCTTCTTGTTGGTGCCTACCACCCCCACTAACCACTCCTCCCCCAGCAGGAATACCAAAGTGCCGCCCGCCGTCGCAGGACCGCCCACCGCCGCCGGACCGCCCGCCGTCGCAGGAC
>NC_034598.1:91730976-91783985 GCF_900095145.1 Mus pahari | reverse complement strand
TATTTAAGCCAGTTCCAACAATAAAATATGGGCTTTGATCAGGATGTACTAGACAGAGCCCAATTTTTCCTTTGCAGCCCTGTTCCTCTTTTCAGGATTTCCCACGCTCCGGTTCGGATCCACGGTGGCTCTGCAGGCAGAGCTCTACAGCTTCTAAGAAACTTTGTTTGGAAATTTCAAAATAAGTGGATGGTCAAGAATAAAAAAATATGATTTTTTTTTTGGCTGTGTGTATAATGTGCCTGGTTAAGTTAGTGGAAAACCAGTTTTGGAAAGCAGGTTTTGCGTGGTATAAAAATACTGCTCATTTACCATTTTATGGGTAAATAAAACTTACATACTTACACAGAGACTTTCAAAGATCTGTAATTAACAGTTCATATCCCTTCACAATGCGTTAAGTCCGAGTCTATTTCTGCCCACTACATGTGTCTTAGACATTTTGCTGTTCTGATAAAGCCTCCCACTATCCCGCCTGGTACAGCGAGTCATTGTTCTTTAATCTAAAAGTCTTCATTATAAAATAAAAAATATTTGATAAGGTAAACGTTCATAGACAGTCTCTCTGACCTTGGGAACGGGGACAGTTCACAGTTGGTCCACATTAGGTGAGGTTTCCCTGCTGGCAATCTAAAAGACTAGTAACGCTTGACTGGGCTTCCTCTCAGCTAACTAGGCGGACCCTCTGCACATCTGGGGGTGGGACACGCATGCATCTGACAAGATCTACTGGTCCAGAGGAGTCTGCCCACTGCATGGCTGTGAAAGCTTACAGAGGCCGCTCCTCTGCATTTCCAGGGCCCCCTTGATAGAACACAGACAGGAGTCTCCATTCAACCCACCTGCCGGGTGAGGCTGTCGGCACCACATGCTGTAACTCACACATCTTCCCGTGCTTAGGGATGTGCCTAACACTGTCAGCCAGGCTAACACTGCGGCTTACTCTGCATATTTTTTGTGAGTTAAAGAAAATGAATCCCAGGAGGCTAAGGCAGGTGGATCTGAAGTTTAAGCCTAGCCTGGGCAAGACTCTGTCAAAACAAAACAAAACAAAACAAAACAAAACAAAACAAAACAAAACAAAACAAAACAAAAACCAAAGAATGTACAGCCAAATACAAAACCCAAATTCACAAATGCTTTTATAATAAAAATGAAAGGTAGTATTTATTAATTTTTAAATAAAATAATCTTTGCAACTAAGTATTTATTCATCAACTTAAACTTTATGCTTATTTTGTCAGAATGTTCACCTCGTGACACTAACTCTCCAAAGGAGAGACCCTGTAATTCATTCAGTTCCATGCCTTAAAAGTTTGATTGTAAGGCAGGAGAACTGAACGAAGTTAAAAAACAAGCAAAGATATACAACTCGAAACCACAGCCTCCATAAAGATTTAATGAGAAACTCCCTCAGTATATTTACATTCACCAGCACAACCTCGCCATGACAATCAACGTCATGCAGAGTCCATGCCCTCAGCAGTTTAAATTATTAAATATTTAACGGCCTTGAACGATTGCACGGCAATTTTAAGTGCTAAGTGATCTAAAAGTGCTTACTACTGAGTAGCCAGGGGTTAGGTGCTTAACGATATTGGCCAAAGTTTCAGAAGGACATCTGAGGAATACAGCCACCTACGTGAGGCGTCCCAGTAGATGGAGCTGTGATGCGGTGGATGCTGAGGTAAGACGCCAACTTGGGACATCCGACAGGCAGGGCGCCTTAAAGGGCAACAGGACCCCCTGCGCGTCCCAGATCTTAGGTCTGCGTTATATTAAATGGTACTTATTTTTGAAAAAGAAATTACTTTGTCTCTGTCTTTCTCGGGGTGGGGGGTGGGGGGTGGGGGTCTGTCCCTCACGCATGCGCACATGCACGCATGCCATCTTGGGACCGCAAATGTAGCTCAGCACATCTTCTGCTTTAATCACGGTTTTCTAAATCGGATCAACCTTTTTCAACACAGGATGAGCAAGACAGCTCAGTGCTTTTAGCACCTGGAGGAGGGGACCAAAGCAAGGGGACTGCAAGCAGAAGGCTCACAGGGACAACACAGCCCTGTCTCCGCAAAAGGAAAAACAAACCTACTCAAAGGGTTAGCTGTTGAGACTCACAGAGCGGAGATGAACGTTGGCGCAGGGCGGTTTTAGGCATGGGTAAAAGTGAGCTGGTTGTATGTTCGGTGGGATGGGTATTGTGAGTTAAGGGACACTCAGCTGGCCCCTGTCACATCAGTCATGGCACTCTGTAGTATGACACAGCTGTAAGCCAAAGAAGGCTAACGCTCCCGTGCCTCTAACCGTGCATTATAACTTAATAATAAAGTCTATTTCTGCTAGGTCTGTGATTTCAAAATTAACTCACTGTAAACATCCTATATTCCTTCCTAATTAACTTTAGAGTGTGAGCTTGTATCTATGTCTGTGTCAAATTATTTATTCTACAAAAAGCAGCACAAATACCGTTCATTGTGGTTTCGGCACAAATTCCTCAAAAAGTACATTAAGGCCATTTATGGAGTCAGGGTGAACTGCAGACTACCCTGGCATAAGTTACAGGACAGATGAAGAGCTTTGGGGAGGGGCAGCAATGGCTGCCTGTGTCTTTCCCCTGCGTGACCCCACGACAGCTTGTAGGTCCCATTAGTCTCCAACGTCTCCATCTCGGTCTCCAATGAGCCAGAGAAAATGGAAGCTTAAGGCCAGCAGAGCAGTCCCAAGCAGATCGCCCAGCGCCGTGAGGTACGGGATGGAGAAACTGTCTGGGTCCTTTCCTTTTCTCCAGAAGCGATGGACCATCCAGTCGGCGATCCACAGCAGGGTGAACACCTGCAAGACAGGACCAGAGATGATGCTTACCGCCTGTATCTCCCGGCCCTTGAACTGCTTGTTTCTGGAAGGGACAGCTTGTGTCCAGGTCAAGAACCACACTCACAAGAGGAAGCTAATTAATAGGAACACACTCTTTATAACAAACATCTCATGGACTCCTGAGATGCTCAACGGGCCCCGCTTTTCACAGGCTGCGCCTCCCTTCACCTCACTGCTGGCGAACACATCTAGCGCCAATCTCTGCCTTGTGTTACAATTGGCCAAGTGCCGTCATCCTGGTTCTGACACCTCTACCAGAAAGGGGGTGGTTGTCCACAACAAAGGCAAGCTCCTAGGGGCACTTATGAGATGCCCTGGACTTCTGTCAGAGACATCACACGCCAAGCCCTGCTGCCCCCTGGGTGAGGCCAACGCGTCCTTCCTGCTTCTCTGGCAAAGGCTGCCTTGGGATCAGATAGAATTAATTCAGGCTATCTGCTTTGGGTGTGGAGGAAGCAGAGGATATCAGGATCCTGGACTTCTGTGTTGTGGACTTAGGAATTTGACTTGTGATTCCAGCTTGTGGGACACTCAGAGGACTGCCATGAACTCAAAACCAGCCTGGGTTCAAGGCCTGCTCTATGAAGATCTGTCTCAAAACCGAAAGGTTTGGATTTGATTCTCATTTTGTTCTTTGGGAAGGTTTCTTATGAATCTCAGTGTCTATCACTTATTTGAAGGAAAAAAGAACACACCAGAGCCTTAAAAACTCAAAGTTGCAAAATGCCAACAACCTGGACCAGCAGCCCAGCAGCCCTGACTCAGACCCCACAAACTTTAGAGCCAGTCCCTGGAGCCAGCTGGTCTAAAAGCGAAGCCTCTGCTCCACACGAGGCACTTACCTTGTATCTCCCCCAAACTCAGAAAATTGTCCATCCCAGCCACTGCTAGACGAAGCCCTAGCCAGCAGCCAAACGCCTGGCCCACCGGAAGCCAGCCTTGGGTCAGTGTGCGGCTCACTTGGTGGGAGAGTCCCCTTTGGCACTGTGTAGCCTTGGGATCAGAGGCTGTTGATGCTGGTCTCAAAGGACTCAGGAAAGTCTCCTTCCCAGTCCACTAACACCAGCAGCAATTTATCAGCCATACAGCAGGACCAATAGAGCTTTTCCTTTGTTTCCAAACCCTTCCAAGCCTGTGCTCTTTGGGCCCAGCCCGCCTCATATCCATTACAGCCAAGCCACAGCTGCAGGCGTCTCACACAGAAACCAGAGAGTCCCAGGGAAGATCTCCTTGTGGAAATCCTGTGGCTACTGGGGTTGTCCCTTGGTCTCACCTACACTTGCCCCGAGGGACCTAAAGATCATCCTCTCGACATTCTGTGTTCACCAAGGCTGCTGCAGCAGCTGCCACCAAAACGCCACTGCCGCTAGGCTGTGGAACCTGAAGAGGCCTCTGGGCATTCACTTCCACCGCAAGGCCATACAGTTCCTTCAGGCTGCATTCTAAGACTGCGAAGGTGCTCGCAGCCATGCAGACATCAGTGAGAGGGAGAAAATGCACCGAAGACGTGCTGTTGGGGTCTCTGGAACCAACCCCAAGTACTCAATCTGACTGGCATCCTCACCCACACACAAACAGCCACCAACATAAGACAGAGGAACGCAGAGGAAACACGAACCACAAAGAACAAGATAATTCTCTAGAAATGATCTCAATTTGAAGGAAACCCATGAGGTGCAGAAAGGAGATCACAAGAGCATTCCTAACAAAACCTAGTAAGATGCAAGAGGCCAGAGATCAGCAACATAAAGAACATAAAGAAGTGAGAAAAACAATGGGACTTGACAGAAAAGAGAACTAATGGGAACCCCTCGGAGCTGAATGGGAATCCCTCAGAGTTGAAAATGTCAATCCATGAAAAAAAATAAAAATAAAAGAGAATACTTCCACAATAAGCCAAAAAACAAAGCAGGGATTTTAGAATTAACCTAGTCAGACAGACAGACAGACAGACAGACAGATGACAGACAGACAGACAGACAGATGACAGACAGACAAACCACCTTTAAGACTCATGAAAAACTTTTAGCAAACAAATACCTGCATCATGGTAATCCTGGAAAGTAAATAAAAGGAGGCAAGTGTTAAATCCCACACTGCACACTGGTGCCCCCGGTGGCTCAGTGGGAACAGTGTTTGCCCCTGCAGGCTTGACCACCTGAATTCAATCCTTAGAACCCAGGGAAAGGTGGAAGGAGAAAGCCATGCTACAAAACTGTCCTCTGACTCCCAGACACACACTGTGGCATGTGAGCACACACACATATAACAAGCGAGGAACATCTTCTAGATGACCAGTGGGGAACTGAAGAAATTAAAAGGGAAAGTTTTAAAACTCTAGCATACAATGGAAAGACATTTGTTGACTGAGTGATCGATACGGACAGAAGCGATTCTTTGAAAAGAATAGGACTACCTCATTCTGTGATACTACTGTAACATGCTAAGAGTATTTGTATAATTCTGGAGTTAATGTGTGATACATGTATAATTAACTAATTCCTGGCATGATACAGTATGGGTGAGAGTCCTGCCAAGAATCTAGCTTCTTCAACTGTGTGTCTCAGCCCTAAGTGGGCAGTAGAACCTTGAGTTCAAGGCCAGGCTGGACTTGCTCACATGCTACCACCTCTCAAAAAAGGGGCAAGGGGACAGAAACTGTCAGCCTTACCCTACACCTCAACAGATATTCTAGGTAAAATGTAGATTAAAAAAACTTCGTAAGAGAATATCTGGTCTTGATTTGGGGGATGAATTTATAAATGAAACATGTATTAAATGAATAACTTTAAGTCACAGTGAATAGTTCTGTAGTTCAATAAATGAAAATCTTGCTTCAGCTTGCATTCAACAGATGAAGAGTTAGTGTTCAGAATAGTCTGAGGGACTACTGAGAATGCCTACAGTTCACAAGAAGACTCCAGCAAGAGAGAAAAGAAACGCTAGAGCTATGAAACAAGATGCTTGAACTCACTGACAGGGCAAACAAATCATTTTGGCTTTTCCCACGAGGTGAGCATGAAATGGAGTATGGTGTTTTAACCTGTGTATTCCATCTCGTGCTCATGTCATGGGAAAAATAAAATGTAAACTGTAATAATAGCAAACATAGTCTTTTAGATGGTCTGTAATGGGACCATGTGGCGTCTAAAGAGGTCCACTGTACATGAGCTGATGTAACTCCCAGTCATATTTATAATACAGTGTGGGCTACTACCCCTCATTGGCACAAGAGAGAACTAAACAGACAGAGTTTAAGAAAACGGCCCAAGATTGCCAGCTCAGAGCATTGGTGCTGGGAAAGGCAGGGTTACTGTTGAGTACACTCAGGGTGGCCCTGGGCCACCCATTGCCATCTGAGTATAAAAAGTCTACAACAAAAAAGAAGATGAATTTTTATCAAACACAAGGAGCAAGACAGGCATGGAAGATGCCCGGAAAGCAGAAGGAGAAACTAAGCAATGAAAACCATTGCCAAGGTGTCCGGGGAGGTCCTCGAAGAGGACAAAGAGGAAACATTGGAAGAAGAAAATAAAAAGAATAGGAGTGGGAGGAGGAGCAGGAGGAGGAACGGGAGGAGGAGCAGGAGGAGGAACGGGAGCAGGAAGGAGAAATGGGAAAGCAGGGGAAAATCTAAAGAGAAAAAGAGGAAGAGATAAAAAGTTAGAAGAGCAAAGGTGTCCGCAGCTGACACAGGGCCCAGTAGCTACTCGGTTGGAGCGAGATTTCAGGTGGTTGAGGAGACGGCCCTGCCTGTGGAGCATTTGTCTCCCAAGCATGAAGGCCTCCATTCACTCCAGAACCCATGTTAAGGCCAGGGGTGGTGGTACACACTCAGCATCGAAGTACTGGGGAGCCCCAGGAAGATCTCTGGGGCTCCCTGGCCACCCAGAGTCTATGTGGCCAGTCCTTAGCTAGCTCCAGGCCAGTGAGAGAGAGACCAAGTTTCGATACAGAGGGGTGGGGTCAGGTAGGAGAATGACATCCAAGGTGGTCCTCAGGCCTCTGCACATATGGACATAAAGATGCATTCACACAAACATGAATACATACATATAAACACATACAACAAGAAAATGTGATAAAAAAATTTATGTGTGCCCCTGATTTATTGGGAGAGATGTGTGTCATGGTACATGCACAGGGGTCAGAGGACAAGTTGGTTCCCAGGATCATGACAGGTTGGCAGGCTTGTGTGGCGAGCATCTTTAGGGCAAAGGTGACGGTAAGACAGGCTTTCCTGGGTGCCAGTACTTCAGGGAGTGTCTTAGTTTGTTGTATCAGTTCTACTGGACAGAATGCTTAAGAGGCTTTAATTAATCTACCTAATAAGAACAATCTTTAAAAATGAGTGTAAGCCTAGTCTACAGAGTGAGTTCCGAGACAGCCAGGGCTATACAGAGAGACCCTGTCTTGAAAAAAAAAAATGAGTGTAATAGAAATTGAGAATAGCTGGGCAGTGGTGGTAGCGCATGCCTTTGGTCCCAGAGCTGATGAGACAGAGGCAGGCAGATCTCTGAGTTCAAGGCCAGCCTGGTCTACAGAGACTTTCAAGATACCCATCACCATGCAGAGAAAGCCTGTTTTGAAACACACACACAGAGAGAGAGAGAGAGAGAGAGAGAGAGAGAGAGAGAGAAGAAGAAGAAGAAGAAGGAGGAGGAGGAGGAGGAGGAGGAGGAGGAGGAGGAGAAGAAAAGAGAAAAAGAAAGAAAAAATTTGAGGGTGTTAACAGTTGTTTTGTGTTTATCAAAGTTTTTTTTTTCCTCATAAGAAACAAACACCCAGCTTACAGGCTGAATAAGGCTCAGATTAATACAGACATAAAACCCAAGCTCCTTCAGTCCTGCCTCTCAGCAGAGAGGAACCCTCCATCAGTGGACAATGGCTCACTCTCCTGGAAGACAACTGTCAGTGCGTGTTATATGCAGATCCCATGCAGAGGACAACAGTCTATATGTATCATATGCATACAGAGGACAACAGTCTGTATGTGTCATATGCAGATCCCATGTAGAAGACAACTATCTATACATGTTATATGCAGATCCCATGCAGAGGAAAACTGTCTGTATGTGTCATATGTAGATCCTGTGTAGAGGACAACTGTTTGCACATGTCATATGCAAATCCCATGCAGAGGACAACTATCTATACATGTTATATGCAGATCCAACACAGAAGACAATGGTCTGTATGCGTTATATGAAGATCCCATGCAGAAACAATGTTCTACTCTCTTCTCGTTCTCTGAAGCACCAGGATAGAGGGAGAAACTTTTCAGAGCTAAGGAACGGGGGCTCTTCTGCTCTCAGGTCCCTGGGTGTCCCCATAAGATCAAGAGCAAAACCTCAGGGTCCTTATGGAAAGCCAGAGAAATTCTTCCCAGCACGTACTGAGAGGGAAGCAACACCCCTCACGGCATCATTCATGTTCTGAAAGCCAAGAGCTGGACATGACCTGGGAGAGATGGGCGGCGCGAAGTCTCAGGCCAGACACGTGCCCCCGACACAGGGTGTACCATGAACAACAGAGGCCGGGCCTGCATAACAGCAGGTCAAAAGCCTACGGTTTAAGGCAAACAGCTGCAAGTCTGCAAAGCACAACATTTCAATAGCTCCCAAAGACTGAAAAGAAGGCGGTATTCAGACCTCAGCACAGCAAAGCAAGGACAGATGACATGTCAGGGCGCCGACAGCGCCAGAGCAGAATGGAGAGGGGGGTAGGATTGTGTGTGGGGGTGGCACTTACGTGTGTGTTTTCATTTATCATTCTGAAATATCCACTTCAGGTAACTTCAGGGTTGCTGAAGCTAAGCGGTCGATATATGGTCAGCTACGAGCTCTGAGGCAGTGGGACCCCACTGACTGAAGAGGCACCCACCCTGAAGAGGCAGTGTGCATGCCCTATAGACTCTTGAATGTTCCAAGCACTATGTGAAGACAAACAGTCTCGTGGCAGAGGCTCCACAGTGGTAACTGCTGCTGTCCACAGAGGATGCCCCCAAGTCTCCCTTGCCCTATCCTCTAAAATGAGCAACCGTCACTAACCCACAGAGCATGGCCACACTGAACGAGATGCCATCTAAGGCTGCGCCAGGGCCAAGGTCACAGTAATTGCTCCACAGCCTCCACCACCATCGGCACCAACAGCTCGGATCGACTTTAAACAGGTTTACATTTAAAAAAAATTTTTTTTCAGGTAGGCAAAATTTATTAGTGCTTTTTCAGATCTCTGGGTGTAAATTACAAAAATCATAGTGACTATCAGAGCCTTCTTAATGTAATATGTTTTGCCTCAAAATTAAATCATTCACTAAGGAACAAATGCTTTCCACAGCAGATACCAAACCAAGGGTACATTATGTTTCAACATCGCCTGCTCTTTATGAAATATGCATAACTTCTCTGGGTAAATATGCCTTCTAAAAGGCAACTTTGTAGCCCTGGCTAATTATGCAAGTTATAAATGCATTGCCTAGAATTTAAATAAATATGTGAGCGCAAGAATACATATTTGCTTTGGCCGCTACTGCCTTTCTCTCTGCTCCTCCTTGGGGCTCAGATCAACATTCGAGTGCATTAGCATTCCTTTAGAGCTGCGGTTGCCAGCAGCTTGTACACTGTGTGAAGAGCGGTGACTGCTTAGGCGGAGGAACGCTGAGCAATATGACACAGATAAACCTCAGAAGTAGAAATGAGGACAGTCTTTGCAAAGGTTGAATTCATGCCCTCTGGAGTCTCAGTCTCCAGGCTGAAAACCACCCACTGAATAAACCATTTAAATACTAGATGATCGCTAGTATTTAAATGGCAGGGGATTATCATTGGGCAGGAATTCAGTCTCCTCTGATATTTAGATAAGATGTCTTTCTGATCTGACATGTCTCGATGAGATTTTGTGTGAGTGCCGCTGAGGTGTGACAGCCTTGGCTCCTGAGGACGGTGGTGGGCATTGTCATCTTTATCTGCAGAGGGGAAATTGGATGGAGAAAGGAAAGGCTGTGTGACTTGTCTGGTCAGACAACCACGGAGAATTAAGTCCAAATGAGGCTGTGGAACTCCAAACCCTACCCTGCTCTCCCCATCCCGGGCTGGCTTTATCGAACAGAGACTGAAGGCAGCCAGGGAAAGAAAGGTTTCTGCCTATAGATTAGATACATGGCAGAGCCAGGTCCAAGCCTTAAACAGACAGACATCCCTTCCAAATGAGCGACATGAGACTTGACCAGAAGCACTGCAAACAACTCACTCATTGAGAACAACTTCAAATGCTTAGTTAGCTACTTTTGGAAAACAATGTCTTTTTGTTTTTGTTTTATTTTTGAGACAGGGTCTTTTTGTGTAGCCTGGGCTATTCTGGAACTACCTCTGTAGACCAGGCTGTCTTTGAACTCCCAGAGTTCCTCCTGCTTCTGCCTTTTAAGTGATGAAATTAAAGGCATGGGCCTCCACCACCTAGCTAAAACAATGTTATTTAAAAGTACCACTGAGCTGGCAGAAAATCTCGGTCTCAGAGGGAGAGGGACAAAGCATGTGGAGGCAGCTGGCCCCTGAGGTATCTACAAGACCCAAAGGCCTTGGACAGGCTGCATCACTAGACAAAAACCATACCCAGCCGTCTGCACGCCCTGCCTCTCTGGTTTTGACAGCGTGGCGCTTAGAGCAGAAAGTAAAATAAATAAATAAATAAATAAATAAATAAATAAATAAATAAATAACAATAACAAAAAACCCCCCCAAAACCCCCAAAACAAAACAAAAAAATGAACGAACGCCTTCCCCAGGTGGGACATTAATAGAAGATGCAAAGACTAAAAGGAACCACCCTAAGGCGTAAACATGTCCTCTGGGAAAGGTGGGAAATTGGTCTGACTACTCACAGAGAAAAAAGGACCATCCCTCAGAAAATTCTCTAACTGTAAGTTAGGACCTGAATCCAGCATCAGATAGCCATGTGGCCTTGAATATCTTCAGGTGGTCCCTGCAGTGTCCCTCGGTGCTACTCTGGCACATGCCGTGAGGACCTTGTGACCTCCATACAAGTATCATGGCACCCATTCATTCACTCTCAATGACTTATTTATATGGTGGATGGAGAGGATGCATGCAAGTATGTAAGTATGTTCTCTGATACACACACACACACACACACACACACACACACAACATATAAATACATAAATAAATGTAATTTTTAAAATTAAAGCTGGGATAGACTGTGATTTCTGGTATTTTCAGCTTTCTCTTTCTTTCTTTGTTCCTTTCTTTACTGACTCCCCCTCCTCCCATCAGCTAAGGTGTAACAATGGTTTCCAACACCCCCTCCTCCCCTCCCATCTCAGACACTGGTGTGAGCATCAGTCAGACAAATGTAGCAGCAGGTCACGCATGCGTCATCCCTGTGAAGAGTATGAGAGCAAAGGTCAAAAGTCAACAAGGCGCTCACACATGCAGCATTTAAACACGTCTGACCTTTATCCACAGACTCTGCGGACATTTCCCTAAGTTAAACAACCTAGGAAAACACCATTTCACTCTTGACTGTTTGTTTAGCTTCAACAGGGGAATGCACAAAGTCCTGAGTGTAATAATAGTCTTTAAGCCAGGCATGGTGGTTTGCACCTGTCATCCCCCCACCCCCACACTTCTGAGGAGGAAGCAGGAGGATGAGGGGTTCAAAGTCATGATCAGCTATGCAGGCCAACCTCGGTGGCCTAAAATCACACCTCAAAACAACAACACAATCTTCAGCATTAATGTCCTGTACGGATCCTTTAATGTCAGTATAGTTCTTCTTATTATTTTCTATTATTTTCTTTTTTTGTATTACATTTATACTTGAAAAATCATGACTGTTAGACAACAAAAACACTACTAAAATATGCATGTATTTTGGAGGGAGGAAACAGTAACATTTTCTTTTGTAGGACTACAATTTACTGTGTGCATTTAAAACTTGATTTGAGGGGTTAGGGGCATAGTCCAATGAGACAGCATGACTTACTGCACTGGAATCCTAGAGTTCAAATCCCCAGCACAAAGAGATTAAAAAAAAAAAAAAAAAAAAAAAGGAAAACCCTAATTTTGAAAAGTGACCCACAATATTAAAAAATTCTCAAGGAGTCCATGAGACAAAAGTGCACAAAAATCCAGAAGACACACAAACAACTCAGATTCAATAGTCACAGGGCAGAAATCAGCTAAAGGCTCAGTTAAATAAATAAATAAATAAAATAAAATAAAAGAGTGAGTAGGGGCTCAAGAGATGACTCAGTGGTTAAGAGTGCTGGATGCTCTTCCAGGGGACCCAGGTTCAAGTCCCAGCACCCATGTGGCAGCTCACAAGTGGCTGCAACTCCAGTCCAAGAGTATATGACACCCTCTTCTGGTCCTTGTGGGCACTGCATACACACGGTGTACAGACATGTAGGAAAAAAATGCACATGTGAAATAGAAAAATGAAAAGAAAACTTTAAAAGTAAAGAAATTATCTAATATCCACACAAGGACATGATCTAACAGTGAAACACAACTCTCAGAAACAACAGCTACTGAGAAAAGCCCTAAGAAGAATATACTCAGTGTGGCTCCATTCAGAACACACCAGAGAGAGAGAGACCCAGTTACACACAGCCCAGCATGAGGAGAGGCGCAGCCAGGAGGATCGTAGCTAATAAAGGAAAATACAGGTGTAGCGGTACACAGTGGCTCATCCCTGTGACCCCGTATTCTGGAAGCTGAGGCAGGAGGATTACAAATTTAGACCCAGCTTGGACTACTTGGGCAGGCGCTACCTCAGAAACCACACGGCAGTAACAACATTAGGAACATTTTTGACACGAGGTTGGAAAGCTGAAAAGAAGCTGTTTTCTCAGTGGTGTGGCGAGCACAAAGGACAGAACAGAAGATAACCCAGGAGTCAGAAGCCACAACACTGCTCCTGTGTTCACTGAGGGCCTCAGCAGCCGGAGGGAAGCGGAGGCTAGCTCTCTGGACAAGCAGAAGAGACACTAATTAATCTAGTCAGCATTCTGGAAACAGCAATGAGACACTGGGGACAGCTCTGAGAAGGCAGCGGCTGGAAAAGCCTGGGGGAATCAGCTTGCATCTTGAGGCAGCTCAGACATGAGCCCAGGGTCTGTGGATCTGACCGCTCACTGTCCCAGGGTCTGTGGATCTAATTGCTGGTCTGAACACCAGGGGTTTGGGCAGGAACTATGGTGCCAAATGCATCTACTTTTTCATTGGCTAGTGGAATATTTAAAATGGAACATAGAACATGCTTCCACACTAACAAAATGAGACCTACCTAAGGAGCATGATGAGAAAGAACACTGGGGTCCATCTGTAACTAAGATCAAGATGAACCTTCAAAGGCTCAGACAGGAGGTGCAGTGCTGAGCTGAGCTGATCAGAGGAGCCATTAGGGACACCAATACACAAACACTGTCACACAGCCCAGATGTTAAAACATCTACGACTCTGTAATGCCCTAGTCACTGGCACAGGGTTTTACTGTCCTTGTGGGGCATGTGCTTGTAACATCAGGAAACTCTTCAGTTTGTGAAATGTGTGTATTTCTGCTCTTCAACTGCTCTGTCACTGCTTTGCAAGAAAAGCCTTGTCAAATGTTTCACCTCTTATCAACACTAGATATATTCAGTGAATCTTTTAAAAAATGTGATTATTTATGACTAACATGTAAGACACACTAGTAAAATGTCTAGAGAATTCTGAGAATAAGACACAGCTTTCAGTAAAATTAGAATCTCCATGACCAAATACTCATTCTGCAAGTATGTATTGAATGAGCTTGCAATGATGAATAAAGCAGTCCCCGGAAAGAGCCTGACCTGGCTACATCCCCCCGCCCTCCATCCACTAGCTACATCCCCCCCTCTCCATCCACTGGCTACATCCCCCCTCCATCCACTGGCTACATCCCCCCTCTCTATCCACTGGCTACATCTGCCCCCTCCATCCACTAGCTACATGCCTCCTTCTCCATCCACTGGCTACATCCTCCCCCTTCCATCCATTGGCTACATCCCTCCATCTATCCACTGTAAAAGTAGAGGAGACCTTAGCAGTGCTGGCAAGACCTAACCCACAATAGGGGCAGCCTATTAACTGAAGGGTTTGTGTGACTGCACAAAGCAGCTAGTCCCAGCCAAGACCACTGACATGAAGTTCTAGGTCATCTTCCTCTGTGCTCTCATCTCTATAAATTCCATGTCCTGATCAATTCCTGGCTCTGGCCTCTGCCTCAGACTCAAGGTCTTCAGTGCCAACCAGGAACTAGGGTAATCTTCCTATGGAGTTTTGTGCTGACCAAGGCTATACTCCCCGGGATCACTGACAGTCGTGCCTCACTGGGCCAGCGCTGGTGGTGTAGAGGCATTAAGGCATTAAGCTCCAGGAAGAACTGAACAGTTTGAAGCTGTCAACAACAAAAAAAATTGGTTCTTTACTTTTGCAAACATACTAAATGAAACAGTTCAGGCCCTGAAGACGTGATTTAATTTCCTTAGCCCAAATAATTACAGCTAATAAATAATAATAATTAAAAGATACTAAAGTAGGAGCTGGGAAGATTGTTCAGCAGTTAAGAGAGTCTCTTCCAGAGGACCCAGGTACAATTCCCAGTACCCACAGATCAGTTCACACCTGCCTGTAACTCTAGTCCCATGGTTTCTGACACCCTCGCACAGACAGACATGCAGGCAAAACACTAATGAACATAAAATAAAAATAAATCGTTAAAAACAGTACAGTGTCTTTGGACTTTCTTTTGACCAGCCAAAAGCACTGCTAACATTTCAGGCTGAATGGAATTTCTAAACTACAGGGAAGCCAACTGGCTGCCTCTGGAACACAGAGACGGGCTAGTGAAGAGCCTTCTGTAAAATATATCTGATTATTATTTTTTGTCTCACAGCCACTTAATGTTTACTGTTCAGTGTCTCAAATGCTTTTGTCGGGATACTGTCCCAGCAGATGTTTCTACAAATGATTCAACAACAAGGAAAGAAAACAGAGAAGGCTGCTAGCTAACACTTTCACTGGAAGCACTTCACAAACCACGTCAAGGAGAGGCAACAGGGGTGTGGATGGGGGTTGTCTGCAGGACTCTCCATCATGAGGACCAAAGGCGGGAAGAGAGACAAACCCTACCACACTCCTAGGGGAAGACTGGCCTGTTCTCAGACACGGGAACGAACAGCTACTAGACTGCTTTCAGCTCCTCTCAGCAACAAACGAAACTACCAACCAATGGAAGTCCGAGTTTCTAAAGTAGCCAGCACGGGAACTAACTCTTTCCAGGAATCACACCCATCATCAAACTTCCATGGGTGACATCCAGCCACTCGGCTGGTCCCTGACGTCAAGATTCTCTAATGCTCTAGCTAAGCTGCACAGACCACTCTACCAGCCTGTCACCACATGGAAAAAGCTGTCCTTTTAGCTCCCATACTGAGTGACTGCTCCATCGTCCTTTGACACCGTTGCTTTACGAGACAAGGCCTCTCTGTAGCCCAGATCTCTTGGAATATCCCCTGCCTTAGATTCACAACTATAGCAAAACCAGCGAGCACCCTGTACCCAGCTACTCTCTGCTTTATAATACTGTGCTTTGGCACAGCTGAGGTGTGTGTGCGCGTGCGTGCGTGCGTGTGTGTGTGTGTGTGTGTGAGAGTGTATGTGTGTATGTGTGCGTGTGTGTGAGAGACTGTGTGTGTGGTATGGTATTATGTGCTGTATGTGTGATTTTCCTCTAAGTTAAATGTGAAATTCCAGCTGCGTTCAGAGTACAGACAGTAAGACTCTAAGCAGAACATCTGGGGAAAGCTCTGCTTCTGCTTCATTTTTATGGGGCCTGACAAGATTGAGAGGGACCCTTCCCCAGTGCCTCACCACCCAGAGGTCCAGAGTGTTGCACTTCCATAAGATGCAGCCATGTGTCTTTCTGTGGGAACCCATGCACACCCACCTAAAGCTCTACTGAGAAAAGCACCTGGATATGAAGATCTTTCCCCTTAGCTACCAGAACAACAGCACAATATCCCCACATACCAGCCACAAGACCACACATACCACATACCACATACCACCACCCATAGGACCACACGTACCACATACCAACACCCATAGGACCACACGTACCACATACCAGCACCCATAGGACCACATACACCACATACCAACAGGCATAAGACCACACATACCACATACCAACACTCATAACACCACTGTACCACATACCAACACTCATAAGACCACATATACCATATACCAACAGTCATAAGACCACAGTACCACATACCAACAGTCATAAGACCACAGTATCTCAGATAGGCAACTGAAGACTCCTAAAAAGAAATCTTGACAATCCACCTGCTTTCTACCATTCTAGTCTCAAGGTAGATATTGTTACAATTAGAAGGAAAGTTAGAAACTATCTACTTCTTCCTGTCATGACATCTCCTTTTTCTTCACAGGACCTCTTCAACCAAAGCTGACAGTCAAAACCAACCAAGAGACAAAAGGAGGAAACATGGAAAGAATAAACACACCAGGTATGGGGCACACACCTGTAATACCAGCAACCAGAATATGCCAGCAAGAGGGTCAAGAGTTCAAAGCCAACCTCAGCTATATATCAAGTTTAAAGACAGCCTGGTCTACATAAGACTATTTCTTTAAAAAAGAAAAAACCTACTAAGAAAGAGTAAAGAAAGTCTTTCTAATTGAAATCTGACAGATTTAAATCCCAAAGAATAAGAAGCAATGAGGACCATGGGTGAGGCCACGTTAAGAAGGCCAATACAACCTGTGGTGTTTTGAATAGGAATGGCCCCATACACTCCTGTGTGAATGCCTGGCCCATAGTGAGTAGCACAATAACTAGGTAGGGCCTTGCTGGAGTAGGTGTAATCTTGTTGGAGGAAGTGTATCACTTTGGGGGTGGGCTCTGAGGTCTTATAAACTCAGGTCTGGCCAGTGTGCCTTGCTGCCTGCAGATCAAGATGCAGAACTCTCAGCTCCCTCTACATGTCTGCTACACGTTGCCATGCTTCCCCGCCATGACCATGCACTGAAACTCTAATGCTGTAAGCAGCCCCAATGAAAGGTTTTTCCTTATAAGAGCTGCTGTGGTCATGGTGTCTCTTCATGGCAATAAAACCCAAAAGAAGACACAGCTCCTCCACTGCTTGGCTCATTCCTTGGAGGGCCATGTTAGAGGGTAAGCTTTAGGTCCATCAATTAATAAGAGACTGTGTATCAGCTACTCAATTATATGCAAGGCGGATGAAGTATGCACATTCTGTGCGCAGACAGCAAGACCCCTGAGAAGTAATAACTTCCTGAGAGAAAGCTAATTAACTTGCTTTGTGGGTGGCTGTCCTGAGGCGCCACGTGAGGCCACGCTGTCACTGTGGGGCCCTGTGCTTCATTATGTAGAGGACTGACTCCGAGGAATGCCACGGAGTTTCGGAACGGCAGTGAGGAGGCAGTGCTGGTCTCAATGCAACACATGGTGGCTCATCACACTCGATAGTCACCGATGAATACTTAAAGGAGACCTGAGAACTAAGATGTCGCCATGTTCCTAAGGGAGGCGTGACGGATATCATCTGCTTGTTTTAAGTGGGTATGGGACTCGTTGAGAATAATCAATTAGAATATCAATTTGCCAGGAAATAGAAGATGTTATAATTTTTATGTAAGTATAAATTTCAAATCTGAGATGTAGTAATAACAGAAATAAAAGAAACCTGTCTTTTAAATTATGTTAATAAGAATCATATACATGTTACTAAGACCAATATATTTGCTGATAGTAACTTAGCAGCTACAACATATACTCTTTGATCCTTTCTTTAAAAGTATCCAAGTGTTTTTCAAGAATGCTAGGCAAGAGGTTTGATTGTAGAGATCAGAAGACTACATTGTTAATAAGAAGGTAAGACTTCCTTTTCTCTAATTGCCTCTTCATCTGTCTCAGATCCTGCAGCTAACAGAGGCACAGGGACAGAAACGGTGTCATCAGTTGCTTTTGACAGTGACTAGCACACTACCCAACAAAATCCTGGTATTTCTCATTTCCAACTTTACATACTGGGGATCTGTTGTCACTTTACATTAAGGGAAACATTATTTAATATTTATTTCTTTAGTCAGTGTACATGTATGTTTTCACACGTGAGTACAGTCCCCACAGAGGCCAGAAGAGGGCGTCAGGTCCCCAGGAGCTGGAATGATAGGCAGCTGTGAGTCTCTGGATGAGACCTGACCTCAGATCCTCTGAATAGCAGCGCCTGCTCTAACGCACTGAACCATCTCTCCAGCTACAAGAGAAGCGTGTGTCCCTGTCTCGGGACAAAGGTTTATATAATGAGACTTTAATAATAAATTTGCCATAGAATTTTGTTCTAAAGTATTCATAGCATTCTTAATGATCTCATTTTCTTATGAAACAACCAGTGCCTAAAATAATTAAAAGCTGCACTGACAAATGACTTCAAGTCGTTGTTTACGGTTATGTGAGTAAATGCTTCCTTGGAATTCAATAGGGACCAAAGGCTAGAGATGTCCCCTTCCTTCCTCCCTGAGATGCTTTTAGCACCAAAACATTGAAATGGCCTGCACACATCTACAGTCAGCACAGTGAAAGGCAAAAAGACAAAACAGTAAAACGGAGGTTTTGTTTCATGTTTAGTCAAAGCAAGCGGATTATAAAACCCTGAGACTTCTCACACCTGGCAGCACACGGGGGATGCCGTCTGCTGTGTCTGTCCTTGCGCAGTTGTCGGGGCGTCTTGTTACCTCTTCTAGGGTCTCCCATCCAGACTCACGCCTCTGACTCACAGACAGAAGATGCACACTTGGGATGTGAACACGGGAGAACTGGTGGGAAATGGACCACACTGCACTGCCTTCTCGGCTGCAGAACTCAGGGTACTGACTCAGCTGGCGGTGTCTTTAAGGCCTCATCTCTCCTGCTCTCCCCTCCAGCCTCCCACCCCAACCCCGAATCTGGATCTACCCTGCTTTCCTGGCACAGCTATGTGCTTTTCTCTGTGAATTAAATCAGCGATCTAGAATCCCATATTATGCCGTTCTTTTGTAGAAAATACCTGAGCATACTTATTAAATACTGTGCTAATATGTTTATTATTAAGCAGTCGTGAAGATAATAAAATATACTTTAAGCACATCAGGCAGGCAGAGGTTTTCATTTGTCTTTCTATTCACACTGGCACTTTTGAAATTCACTGCCTCTTAACAAAGAGCACCACTCCCGTACACCGAGAATGCAGTGCACTGGTGTGGGGGTACAGTGTGACACTCGGCAGGCACACAGCGGCTGCACTAAGGCCGTTTAGCCAGTGGCTTCTCCTGACTGGAATCGAAGTGGCTTCTCCTGACTGGAATCCTCTCTATCCACCTTCCCTAGCCTGCTTTCTCCAGGGCAAGCACCTCCTCTGGCATCCTCTGGTCTGCCTCTGAAGACACCAGCACTCCTCACTGTAGGGGGTACCCAGTCCCTGAGGTTAAACAGGAAGTCAGTCCTGAGAAGCTGGGGCAGCTGAAACACTAAGGCTTATGGGAAGAGACCCAAGTGAAAAAGGAAAGAATTACTAACTCCAAGGAAATAATACACACACAAAGAAATGCAGGCAGAGAAAGCATCAGTGAAAACATTAAAGTAGGCTTAATTACATACTGATAATCTTTTTTTTTTTCTTTCTCTTTTTGTTTTTTTGGTTTTGTTGTTGTTGTTGTTGTTGTTGTTGTTTTTGAGACAGGGTTTCTCTGTGTAGTCCTGGCTGTCCTAGAACTTGCTCTGTAGACCAGGCTGGACTCGAACTCAGAGATCCACTTGCCTCTGCCTCCAGAGGGCAGAGATCAAAGGTGTGTGCCACCACTAACCAACTTTAACAATTTCTCTTTTTAAGTTGTGGTATACGTATGTGGGAAATATGGGGCTACCTTGTAACAGTCCAAAAGTCCTCAATCATTATTTATTTATTTATTTATTAGCCAAAATCAAAATGGAATTAATCATAAACTTTAAGTTTAGGCATATTACTTTAAAATTTACCAATAATGGCAGAAAAAGCAGCTAAGGTATTTCAAAATGATGGTACATTTCTTATAGCAGCACACTTTTAAATGGTTTTGCTGGCATATAATAATTATACATAATAATGGCTTACATTATATTTTCACACATGTACATAATGTATTTTTATATTCGTGTAGGCATTCCATGTATTACCCTTTATAAACTCCTTCTTCCTCCAAACCAGGACCCCTTCTGCTCTCATCTTTTGAGTCTGTGTTTGTCTGTCTGTCTGTCTGCCTGCCTGCCTGTCTGTCTGTCTATCTGTGAGACCCAATGAGTTTCATTAGAGATTTATCAGCACATAGGTAAGGGTTTGCTTACATAAAAGAAAATTTCTAAAGTGTAAAAAGTAAAAGCCTTCTATACAACACAGAGCAATAGTAATCTAAAAGGTAAACAGAATGAAACAGAGGTTGTTTAAAAGTAGGTTTGATGCAAGTCTAGTAACTCTACAGGACCCATGAAGAGCCAGGCATGGTAGACACTACTGTAACCCAGTACTCACAGGCAAAGGCCAGCAGGTCACTAGCTTGAGGCCTGTCTGGGTTACTTTTGAGTTTTGAGTCCAGCTTGGGTTACATATCAAGAAAGAAAAGAAAAGGAAATTCATCAAAAATAGTATTTAAAGACGTATTCCCCAGAACTGAAGAGCATGAGTTCCTGAACTGATAAGACTCAAACAAGAGACAACTTATACCCATACCAGAGTTCATCAGCAGATAATTTAAAAACTGCCAACAAGAGAAAGAGAGCAGCTCTTAAAGCTGCTGGGAAATTAAAGCCCAAGTCACATGCAGTGGGAGAAACAGCCGTGTGGGTAAAGTGCTTGTCCCATGGGTGTGAGGACCTGGGTTTGCACCTCTGGGACCCTCAGAAAGCTGAGTGCAGAGGGGCACATCTGGATCCCAGCACTTCTGCAGCAGGATGGGAGGCAGGGTCCGGAGATTCTCTAGAGGCTCAAGGGACAGCTAGTGTGAAACAACACACTGCCTCAAACAGGGTGGAAGGCAAGCCCCAACATTCGAGGTTGTCCTCTGACCTCTCCACACACGCAGTAACATGCATGCACCTGCACCCGGACCTGCACCCATTCACAGAGACACGGGTGAACATAAAGGTAAGAAACCAAGTTCTTACAAGAGATTCAGGAGTCAGGTGGCACCTATTCTCACTGGCAACACAAGTGGAAAGAAGGCAATAAGGCAGGCTGCCATCAGAATTCCAAAAGAAAAGTATCCGTCAGCCTATTAATATAGAAGGTGGAGTAAAACACCAGGTACCACCCAAAAATGAACTTCCTTTCCCTGCTTCAAGAATCTTTTGGAAGAAGGTGTGTGTACTGGCTGGTTTTGTGTCAACTTGACACAGGTTGGAGTTATCACACAGAAAGGAGCTTCAGTCGTGGAAATGCTTCCATGAGATCCAGCTGTGGGCATTTTCTCAGTTGGTGATCAAGCGGGGAGGACCCCTCATGGGTGGTGCCATCCCTGGGCTGGTAATCTTGGGTTCTATAAGAAAGCAAGCTGATCAAGGCAGAGGAAGCAAGCCAGTAAGGGACATCCCTCCATGGCCTCTGCATCAGCTCCTGCTTTCTGACCTGCTTGAGTTCCTGTCCTGACTTCCTTTGGTGATGAACAGCAATGTGGAATTGTAAGCTGAATAAACCCTTTCCTCCTCAACTTGCTTCTTGGTCATGACGTCTGTGCAGGAATAGAAACTGTGACTAAGACAGTGTGTCATATAGAACAGGATAACCAACAAAGATGCTATGAAACCCAGGCAGCCCAAGGGTTCTGTGTACCACCAGGCTGTACCAGGAAACCCAAGGTTCTTCTGTGTACCAGGCTGTACCAGGCAACCCTCGAGTTCTGTATACCAGGCTGTAGCAGCCTACTTTTGAAACAGTAACTATACCGTGTTCTATAGACGGCCATCAAGACAGTTTCTCAGCAGTGTGAGCAAGCACAGGAGATCTTCAGGGGTTTCCATCTTACCTGCAGCACAGCAGCAAACAGGTACACAACAACGAAGACTACAGTCAGAGAGGTGTGGCCGCTCTTCATCAGGTGAATTGTGTAGAGGAAGATCAAGTGGCCCGGGACCACGAAGAGCAGGAGAACCTGGGCAGACTTATCGTTCACTCCTGTAACACGAAGGCAAACGGCATTCAAATAGCATGTGAAGGCTGCAGCTGGGGATGCAGCTCGGGGAAAGGTTGCTTGCCTCTCCAGCACTCACAAGGTTCAAGCCCCAGGGTTGGTAGAAAAATAAAGTGAACCTATAAACTGGACGTCAACCAAAGCAGAGGCAGGAGGAGCTGGAGTTCAAGGCCAGCCCAAGAAAAACAAAACAAAATGACAAGCTGAAGGTTACTTTCTCATTACTATAGTTCATACCAACCATCATTTCAACTGCCAAGAGTAAATCTCAATCATTTATAATTTACTTAGTTCTTGGAAATTCTCCCATTAGGTGTAATTAAAATACCAAATAAGAGATGGCTGACTAAAAACGTATTTTGGAGAACATTAGTATCTATCTTAGAAACAGAAGGAAGATGCAAACATTGGAATGTTTAATTTCATGTCTTCTTTAATTGTTCCATCACAGATATCACAGGAGGGGCTGGATGCTCAGTGGTTAGAGCACTGACCTTCCAGAGGACTAGGGTTCAATTCCTAGAACCCATGTGGCATCTCACAACCTTCTATCACTCCAGTTCCAGGGGGATCTGATGGCCTCTTCCAGCCTCTGAGAGTACTAGGCACACAAATGGTACCCAGACACACTTGTAGGTAGGTGGACAGCCATATGTATAAAATAATAATGATTAATACTGTAATGGTTGCCACATCTGTTCACATGTGTGACATACTGTTCCCTGTCACTGGGTTGTCTCCTAATGTCCCATTTCAGAGCAAATACCCACATTTTAAAGAGTCAACAGGAGTGATACGGAAGAAAGGACCATCTGTCAAGGGAGGCTTCTGTGTGTGTACATGTGGTTCCTTTCTTAGTCAACAAGATACCACAGAGACAGGAACAAAGTGGAGTGACACACATGGACACAGAAGGCCTTTGTTCCCTGACATTAGCTCAGCCCAGCATGCACAAAATATAGATTCGACAAATTTTGCCTGCCCTGGGTCTCAGCGGGCAGCATTTCCTCACAAAACACACACAACCCCACATATCACTTACCTGAACCAAAAAAAGTCCTAAATGGGTAGGAACAGCCTCTGGGCTCCTCGGGTAGTTCTCCGGGGATGCTATGTAAATGGAGGTAGGTAGAAATCCTGCTAGCCTGAATGGCCACCAAATTGCCACCGATCCCTAAAACAGTGGAAAAAACAGGCCAGCCGGTTACCTTTCACTTAAACAACTTCATAAACCCCACCAAGGGAGCCTCTTCCTGCCATGTGCTAGGCCAAGGAAACACGTTTTTCTCTGAAACGGCGGCTTATTTAATGTTGAGATAGATAACCCATAACATCATTACTGGGAAAATACCACCATTAATTTAAAATCTGATTGGCTGTCTAATGTGAAAGTAGATCCGGATAGGTAATTAAAAAAAAAAAATCATTCTTGCAATCAATTCACAAGACTAGGTAACAAGAGATTGACATCTGCCACCTTAATGAGAGAAAAAATAAGCTAGATTTATTCACATTGGCAGGCTTGATACCTTCTCATCTTACTGAGAGACAGGAATTAGGAGTTGAATAAAATTGCTCAGGACAGAACCAGTTTCAGCCTAGAAACAGCCTCTCCCTGACTCAGGGGCAGAAGAGCTAATGCTGAGGTATGGGATGAATTCCAAGGCGAGAGAGCACGTTCAGATTCCTTCTCCTCCTGCAGAGTCAGTGAGGAAGAGACAACAGCCACAAAAGCAAATGAGAACGCAGACGCCACTTCCAAGTTCTTCTACACAGCACACGGGCCAGCACACCCATCGGAGAGGCTGACCTCCGGACACGGGGCACATTTACTAGATAGTGAGAGACAGTCCAAGCTCCTGGGATACCATCTTAACCATTTCCAGACCTGGCACCACACAAGTCCTCTCACATAAAGCCAAGCCACCTGAGAGGTGGAGGGAATGCTTTGTCTGCAAAGTCCTGGGCAGAGGAGCTGCCACAGGATGAAGGAATGTCTGCCAATGGGGGAAAGAGGAAAAGAACCACTTCGAATACCCTACCCTGTTCCCCAGGACCAGATCCAGGGACTGTGGAGATAAGGTGAGGTAAGAGAAGCCTAGTGTACATCACGTAGGGGGAAAGCGTCAGCATGTGGCCACAGGAAGAACAAGACCACCAGGAGCCATGTCACACTGCCCACACTCAGTCACACCAAGAGCCCACCGCTGGAGAGATACATAGCAAGGAACCACCGTCCATGGACTGCCCCAACCTCTCCACTAGCAAAAGGAAAGACATGTTTGTTGCTAGGCACAAATAGTATTTATCTGAGTCTCCAGTGGTCTTTTATATACAATGTCAAACATTTAATGAATCTTTACAAGTCAGGGGATAAAAGGCAACAAAGGAAACAGCCCACTGTAAGCAGTTAATACATTGGCAAAACCACACCCAGGGATGCTTCGGGTGTTGAAATAGTAATTGTTATTATTACCATTGCCATTTGGGATTTGAGACAGGGGCTCTTGTACTACAGGTTGACCTTGAGCTTGCTATGACCTTAAACTCCTTATCTACCCCACCCCCCAAGTGCTAGGATTACAGAAATGATCTGACAATGACTCTAAAATAACTATGATTGACACATTAAAGAATCCAGTAGGGGAAGTATATAACACACAATAAAAGATGGGACAGAGCTGAGCTAAACTATGAATACACACACACACACACACACACACACACACACACACACAATACCCAGAATGCTGAAGGAGCAGTATCAGTATCCCAGGAAAGTGGTACAGTTGTGAGCAGTACTAAAAACACCTTGACACACTTTACAAAGTACCCAAGGACCACTCACAAACACAAACTACAGGCTACAGGACAAGTCTCCATGAGTTTGGAATGACTGAAACGTGTCAAAGTTGTTCTCTGGACACACCAGGAAAACAGATACCTGGGACTCCCCTACCCAAATACTGTGAAAGTAAACAGTGTGCTTCTAAATAACTTACAGGTCAGAGAAGAGATCACAGACAGTGTGGAAAACAGTCAATTTAACAAAAAGGTAACACCCTGAACCGCATGCATGGGAGGCACAGACAGCAGTGCGCTGAAATCCAAGGCACGCCTTCGATTGACCCACAGGAAAAGTCTGCATATCGATGCTGTCAAGCTCACATCCTTAAAACTTCAAAAGGCTGTGCAAAACAGGAGGAAAGAAGGGATAGTAGGCAGAAGAGAGAGCACAGGTCAGCACAGGAGAAAAGACAGCGAGGAAATCAACCAGAGGCCTTTGGCCAAGTGAACAAAAGAGGGGGAGAGTCAGGTAACACCCTGAATGAGAAAGGACAAGCAGTGTCTGCAGGGATCATGGGAGGGGGAGGGGAGGGAAAGGGAGGGACTGTTGTAAGTCGGAAGCCACCTTACACCGTGAGAGCCACCTTACTTACTTGCCACTGAGTAAAGCTGTCTCAGAAATAAACAAGTGAAAGGGAAGAGGAGGCTCTGAGAGGAGCACACAGTGTCCCTGCAGGGGACCCACTCAGGCTTACAGCCTTTTATAACTCCAGCTCCAGGGCGCTGCATGCCTGTGGACAAACTGTCCCTCTGTGCATATAACTATGTATTTTTAAAAAGCAGCCAATGTTAAAAATGGAGAATTAAACAGAATTCACCACCATTCCAGTAAACAGATTCAAAAGAGGAAAAAAAAAAAGATATTATAGGAATATCATGAAATAACTTCCATTCCAAACAATTAGCAAATCAAATTCAGCAAAATACTCAATGTGTGATAGATAGGTCACAACCAAATTGGGCTTATCCAAGGACTGAAAGACCAATTTAACAGCTGGAAGTAAATTAGCATAATTCATTAACGAGTAAATGGACGGGGAAAGTAACATGATTATAAGAACATGGGAGGGGGAGACCTGACACAACTCAACAGTCATGATTAAAAGCTCTTATAAGGCAAGGTAAAAAGCTCTAACCGATTTCCACGCAAGCTGGACAAGACAGGGCACAGCAGATGGCTCCCCAGTAAGCCCTGTGAGTCAGTGGTCCTGACGCTCATCCCAAACACAAAGCCCAATTTCAGGTAAATTCAAAACATAACCCAAAAGGCAAAATTGCCAAAAGACAGACGGCCAACATTACGGATCAGCTTGACGGGATCAAGGATTGTGGGTACATGGAGAAAGACCGTTTCTGGGTGCGGATGGGACAGTGCATCTCGATGAGATGAGCATGTGAGCTGGAAGACTGAGGGAAAAGAACCGTCCTCTGTGAGCGGTCCATCCATCGTCTGGCCCCTGCACAGAAGGAAAAGGACCTTTCTCCTGAAGCTGGGGCACCCTCCTGTACAACAGGGGTTCCGAGGCTAGGACTGGGGCTCCCTGTGAGTGGCCTCTTGAAAGCCTTCTCAGCCTCCATAACTGCATGGCCAAGTTCACTATCATCCTCCCCTCTCTCCCCCTCTTCCTCCCCTCCCCCCTCCCCACCCCTTTCCATTTTCACTCTCTGGAGAATCCTGACTAATACATGTGGAAAGAATTCTTTTTGAACAAAACTGTAAAACATAAAGGTAAAGTTTATTAAATGTAAAACTTTGGCTGACCAGAAAACACTTTAGTCAAAGGGGGAAAACAAGCAACAGAGTGGAGAAAAATCTGCAATCCCGTGTAACTATCCACAAAAAAAGGATAAGGGGTTCAGCAGATTAGCTCACCAAAGAAATTAATTCAGGAGCTGGAGATGGGGGGGGGGACGACAGTGGGTAAGACAGTTTGCCACACAAACGTGAGGACCTGAATGTTAAGCCCAGCATCTGTGTAAACCCTGGCCTGTAACCCACATTCTGTCAGAACCCAGTGGTAGAAGTTCATGGAGCCTGTAGCCACTCGTAAGGTCCAGGCTCAGTGAGAGACCCCATCTCAAGGGGAAAAGTTAGACAGTGGATGAGCAGAATGCCGGACATCCTGTCGAGGTCTCTGCACACACACATGGACATCATCACATGGATGCAGACATAAACTTTCACACGCATGGGAGAAGTTAACTGAAATCACTAGTAAACAGGAGAGACTCAATCCTACTGCACATTGAAGGAATACAACAGACACAAAAGTAGTATTCACACCTACCAGGACAAGCAGGAAAACGAATTCTGGGCACTAAACTGTTGATAATGACATGGAGCTCAACACACACACACACACACACACACACACACCTAAATTATTAGAATCTCTATGGAAAACACTTTAGAACTATGTAATGAAGGTGATGTGTGTGCCCTACAACCCAGCAATTTCACTCTTCCGTGCTTAAAAAGATGGGTGGGGACAGCTCATGTATACCAGTTAGAAAAAGGAGCTCAGAAAAACAAAACAAAACAAAACAAAACAAAAAAACAGAAAGAACTAGAAAGCTTTTCTTCTTAAAAGTGCTTTTTGAAGATGTATTATTTTATGCAAATGTGTACACAAGCCTGAGTGTACACATAAGCCTGAGTGTGCACACAAGCCTGAGTGTGCACATTTGCACACGTATGTGGAGATGCCCACTGAGGTCAAGGGAACATCCCCAGAGTCCCTGCAACTGGAGTTACAGGCAGGTGTGAGCTCTGTGGGTGCCAGGACCGGTGAGAACTGAACTCATCAGATGTTCTCAAGGCCTGAGCCTTCTCTCTAGGCCTGGACATCTTTTTTAATGCAAGAGTGCTTCTCACGTTGAGCAGGAGCTGAGTGCGGGGTGCCGTCTGGAGACTAGGGTGGGGGGATTACCTGAGCCCCTTTCCAACCTGAGCAGCATAGGCCAGACCCATCTTAACCAATAATAAAGCCAGAAAGGCTGCTCACACTAATGGGCTACATTTGGTGCTGTACTTTATGCTGCAATGCTTCAGTTACATTTACTTGTCTTCTTAAATATTTATCATATTGCTATTAGATTATAAACACGAAAAATGGATTTTTCTAGCTTCGGAAAGACAATATACACATTATTTGTATTCGTCTCTCCACAGCATGCGTGTCTTTCCACTCAGTCAGTACCTCACCCACGGATCAGTGTGCACACACACATGTGCCCAGGCACACGCACAGGCACACCACAGCTCTCCCTGGCTACACCACCACTGTATGGAGAGAGCCTAGGAAGGTTCATCTGACTGACATTCCCACAGCACTGTCTCTCTGTGTTTGGCTTCTTTCAGTCAACATAATCACATCTCATCCATGTTACACAAGTGGCCGGACTTCATTCTCTTTTATCCCTGAACAGTATCTCTCTGTTTGTTTGGAATACATTTCCTTTATCCATTCATCTAGAGACATATTAAACTGCTCCCATCGCTGAGCTATTGTGAACAGTGCTTCAGTAAACAGGGAAGTGTAAATGTCTCTGACACATTAATTTTATTTCCTTTGGATATGTACCCAGCAGTGGGATTGATGCATTGTGAAATCATGTTAACTCTCTTCCTCAATGACTACACGGCAGGACATAAGAGCTCCTTTCTTCCCATTGCTTCACCAGTATTTTCCTTTTGTCTCTTGGAGAACAGCCACTCTTACCAGAATGGCATCCTGGATCACTATGGCTTTGACTTACTTATTCCTGGTTGGTGCTGAGGGCCATTAGTACATCTTTTGAGAACGGTCTATTTAGTGCCAGTGCTAGAATTGGAAGGATAACATGAATTCAGTAGGACTCCACCTGAACTTGGTGCACAGTCACACACTGTTTAATGGGCACACTCTGCTCAACTCATGGCTACATTTCTTCTTACATAACAGACTGAATAGCTGCACAGAGTAAGCCTGCTGTACAAACTAATACTGTCATCATATAGGAAGTCATTGCCCACAATGTCATTCTGCTGTACATGGCTACCAGAAAGGGAGATTTTCAGATACAAATGGAAAAAAAAAAAATTCAAGAGTATGTCTGGACCAGGCACTAAGAACCAGCAGCTTTGATGAAGTCTCCCCTATAGATTCTCACTATGGTGGTTTGAATGAGAATGGCCCCCATGGGATCAATGTTTAAATGTTTGGTTCCAAGCTACTGGAACTGTTTGGGAAGGATTAGGAGGTATGGCCTCTAGCTGGAGGAGGTGTGTCACTGGGGGTGGACTTGGGGTTTTCAAAAGCCCCTGCCATTCCATGCCAGGATGGAAAGTGTCTCTTTCTCTGTCTTTCTGGCATGCACTCTGCCTCCTGCATACCAACCTGTAAGCTCCCACTGCTCCATCACCAGGTCTGACCATTTATCCCCATGCCCCCCCAAAGGAGACTCGTCCTCTGAAACTGTAAGCAAGCCCCCAATTATGTGCTTTCATTTATGATTTGCCTTGGTCATGGTACTTTTTCATGGAAGTATAAAAGTAACTAAGACATGCACGTACTGTGAATCCCAGTGATCCAGACGAGAGACCCCAAGCCAGTGTACCTCCAGACCAGTGAGAGTCCTGACCAGTATGCCTCTTGACCAGTGAGGATCCTGACCAGTGAGGGTCCTGACCAGTGAGCCTCCAGCCCAGTGAGCCCAGTCCAGTAAGACTCCACACCAGTGAGACTCACCCCAGACCAGTGAGACAGCCTCACTTTCTCTAACAGGATTTTGGGGCTGTTGCTGGAAGATGGATTCTTTTCTGCACAACTTAGGAGATGGCTTAGAGGAACCAGCAACATGTAACTTAGCATGGATAACTTTAGTATTAAGAGCTTCTGAGGCTCAGCAGTGGGACTGGGAAGAATGTATACGATTACATTCAAAGTGACAAGTTAGGACACCTTTGATCTAAGAGCTCAGGAGACAGAGGCAGGTGGCTTTCTGTGAGTTCCAGGCCAGTCAGGGTTATGAATAGTAAGATGCTGTCTCGAAGAATAAAAGTAAACACAAGCTCAGTGACTGCCTATCTGTCACCTGGTGAAATGTTGGGGTTCGGACACATCCCAATGAAGTTAACTTACTATGGAGGTAAGAATTTAATTTCTTTAATCCCAGAAAAGATATGAATAGAAAACAACCACCAAAAAAAGCATGAACTTGCCATTTTCCAACAGAGAAGATAATTTGTTGCTGTTATTGCTAGTGGACTAAAACTAAAACGATTTGGTTATATTTTTAAAGGCAAAAACTAAATTTAGCCTCACGATTTCATTGTCACGTGTTATGAACAAGCAACAAATGTCACTCAGAGCAAATGCTGCGTGTGGCAGTGCACACCTGGAGTCACAACACAGGGGAGTCTAAGCAGGAGAACTGAGTTCAGCTACATAGCTAGGCGCTGTCTCAGACTCAAACAATAAACACGATGATTTCAAACAGAGCTCAGAGGAGCTGGAGAGGTGGCTCTGTGACTACAGGCTTGTCCTGTCCTTGCAGGGGACCCTAGCTCAGTTCCCAGCACTGTCAGAATCCATGAGACCTGACAGCTCTGGTTTCTGTGGGCATCTGCACTTACATGCCAATACTATCATCCCACACCCATATAAACAACATAATTTTTTTTTAAGGGTAATAAAGACAATCACTTAGAACCAGAGAGACAGTTCAGCTCACAAAACCTGACAGCCCCAAGTTTGATCCCCAGACACCACTGTGAAAAGGTGAGAACTAAACTCCAGAGGTTGTCTTCAGCCTCTCCAAATGCAGAAGAATCCTATGGTCAGAAAGCAAACTACTGCAGATAACGTTTTTCAATGCCAGCCACAGGAATGCACACACCTCTGCTTGTTTCTTGTCTTCTTCACTTTGGGGACTTGGAGAGCAATGCTCCATCTGGTGTCTCATTAGACATGGGATGCTTCAGTGCACATAGAGGCAGCATGTGCTGTAAGGCTTGAGCTGACCTACCATAGCTGCGATTTCATGGAGACTGAGCTATTAATGATCACTTGTAGCTCTATCTGAAAGGCACAGATGCCTTGGTAGAACCCTACAGAAGCAGCATTTATCGCTTCCGTGCTACCATATGCTAGGGGCTAGCACACGGGATAAGTCATCTCAAGGCCTTCCTCAGTCAACTTCAGAAATACACCAGGGCTACTCGTCCAGACGGAGTGAATGCCATGTAAAGAAACAGCGTAACCAGCGAGCGACTAGTAAGCGACAGCCTTTCATGGTCTTATTAGGATCGCTGACAACTAATTTTTAATTACTGCAAAAGTTATTACCTTAGAGCAGCTTTCTTTGATGTCAGTATTCTTTCTTGGTACTGTTTTATACACTGTCACTTTTAAAACTTGTTATTAATATAGCTTTTGAATTATTTAAATTCTACAGACACTAACTGCATGATTAAAGGTAGCAGGGAGCATCTAAAGATAGTCTCCTATAAATTAAAAACACCCAAGAGACGGCCTGTCACTATTACGAGACTCCTCAGTACCCACAGGTCATACTTTTAGGTATATTATGCTGGAATAAGCTCATTAATTGTGTAAATACCTGATGCTAAGAAGAAAGTAGCAGCAGGTTCATCTAGGGAGTCCTTTAAAACTCTGTTGCTGCCAGGCAGTGGTGGCGCACGCCTTTAATCCCAGCTCTCGGGAGGCAGAGGCAGGCAGATTTCTGAGTTTGAGGACAGCCTGGTCTACAGAGTGAGTTCCAAGACAGCCAGGGATACACAGAGAAATTCTGTCTTGAAAAAAAACAAAACAAAAAACAAAAGACAAAACAAACAAAAACACTGTTGCAGTAAATATCTCACACTCCCACCATAGGTGATATCTCATATTCTGTCAAGAATTCCTTTTGCACATTCTCAACGGAACTTAATACAGAAGTTTATTTCTTAGAAAGCACCATCTGCTCCCAATCCCCTTGGCAAGTGATGCAGCCCTTTCCATGTGCCCCTGTAAGAATATCCTCCAGGCAGGGCTCCCCATCAGAGCTCCTGTGCAGTAATTACTCTTCAGTTCCAAAACATGCACAGGAATAGAGAGACATCCTCCATTTTCCTGTTTTTCAGGTGCAGGTAGAGCCCTTTCATCTGGATATAGGCAGGTACACTAAATTCCCATTCCCCATGCACTCTCTTTATTTTCCATAATTTGCATAAACTGGCTAATGACTGACCTCTGCATTTTCCACTGTAGTTCATTCATTTCTAATGAGGGCAAAAACACTGTATTCCTTCCATGTATAAATATATACTGTATACATTCTTTAATGTATAAAGAATATAGATTCTCCATATACATTTATAATATAACCATGTGATAAATATGTATATGTGTAACTTTGTACTGTGCAGTATTGTATAATGGATATAAACAGACACACAGGGAATCTGTTATGTTATATTTATGTAACCATCTTTAGGGGAAATTATTTTAAATGGCTCCTTCAGAAAGTGAAAAAACCCTGCTTAAAAATGACTGCCCTAGGTTAGACCTCCCTAAGTGGTAGAAATGAATTACAGAGGGGAGCTGCGACCCTGTAGGTGCAACAACAATATGAACTAACCAGCACCCCCAGAGCTCGTGTCTCTAGCTGCATATGTAGCAGAAGATGGCCTATTCGGCCATCATTGGAAAGATCGGCCCCTTGGTCTTGCAAACTTTATATGTCCCAGTACAGGGCCAAGAAGTGGGAGTGGGTGGGTAGGGGAGCAGGGCGGGGGAGGGTATAGGGAACTTTCAGGATAGCATTTGAAATGTAAATGAAGAAAATATCTAATAAAAATAAATAAATAAATAAATAAATAAATAAATAAGAAATGAATTACAGGCATGGTGAGACAACCCTCTAAACTCTTAGAATAACCTCAAGTGCCTCCTTCAGCCTTGTACATGGACAGAGCTTGAGAGGAGCTGTGCTGGGAACTAAATCTGTCTACTTGACATGGGACAAGTGAGGTTTCAGCCCTAAGTCCCTGTCTTAGTCAGGGTTTCTATTCCTGCACAAATATCATGACCAAGAAGCAAGTTGGGGAGGAAAGGGTTTATTCNGCTTACATTTCCATACTGCTATTGATCACCAAAGGATACAGGACTGGAACTCAAGCAGGTCAGAAAGCAGGAGCTGATGCAGAGGCCATGGTAGGATGTTCTTTACTGGCTTGCTTCCACTGGGTTGCTCAGCTTGTTCTCTTATAGAACCCAAGACTACCAGCCCAGGGATGGTGCCACCCACAAGGGGCCTTTCCCCCTTGATCACTAATTGAGAAAATACTTTATAGCTAGATCTCATATAGGCATTTCCTCAACTAAAGCTCCTTTCTCTGTGATAACTCCAGCTGTGTCAAGTTGACACAAAACTAGCCAGTACAGTCCCCATCCTAATCCCTCTTCCCTCCTCTCCTCCCTGTTCCCACCACTCCTCAGGGATAGATCCCTGCTCTCTTCCAGCTGACTGGAAGGTTGTTGTTTATCTTTCCAAGGCCTTCCGCACCCTAATGTTCAATAAATAGGACACACTCATGGGGAGGCAGAGGCAGGCAGATCTGTGTGGGTTTGAGGGCAGCCTGATCAACAAAGCTAGTTTCAGGACAGCCAGGATTGTTACAAAGATAAAACCTGTCTTGAAACAAGCAAAAGGGTGTTGGTGTTTAAGCACTTAGGAGGCAGAGGCAGGCAGATTTCTGTGAATTTGAGGCCAGCCTGGTCTACAGAGTGAGTTCCAGGACATTGCTACCCAGAGAAACCCTGCCTCACCCCTCCAATCTATAAAAAAGTCTTTTTCCTCATGGCTGTCTGAAGTCAAGATGGAGCAGCAGCTCTACTGGAGTCACCCATGGAAGTCTGGCCAGGGTTCTCACTCTTGCCGTGTCTGCTCTAAGTCTGATGTGAAGTTACAGTCTGACCTGGACATGTGGGCTCAACATGTGCCATCAAAGGCTTCATTAAGTTGGATTAAGTGACCTTGAGTGGGTTATTCAACAGTGTCTACCCAGTGAAACTGATCATGCTGTCTTTGTACATGAAGAAAAAGGGTAAAGACCTTAAACAAACAAACAAGCAAAACCCCCATGTATAAGCAAACATAGACTATAAAGCATCACACCTGAGCCCCTGCTGTGTTTACAAGGTGTGTCCCCTCTCCCCAGCAGTGCCCTGTGGTCCTCCCTCCCACCCCCTCCTCCCCTCTCACAGGTGGTCCTCCCTCCCACCCCCTTCTCCCCTACCACAACTGCCTTAGAGTCTTCCATACTTCTGCATTTTTATGTTTTTCTCAAATTGTGTATTCCAAAACAACATATTGCTTAGTTTTTCTGCTTATAGGATTTATATAAAGGACATCACACTGTGCATGGCGTTTCCAGGTCTCAACACACTCTCCTTCACTTTCACTAGGAGGCTCCACCTCCCCTTACTTCACCCACTACTCACCGAGCTTTACTCGTAACTTCGTCCCCAAATGGTGCTCTCATTCCTCCAAGGATGCACACCCAGGTCAACTCTTTCTTCCTTCCTAATATTTATTTGTTTACTTTGGGGGGTGGGTGTCAGGGGACAGCTCACAGGCGTCCATTCTCTCCATCCACTGCGTGGGTTCCAGACACTGACCCAGGTTGTCTGCCTTGGTGACAAACCCCTTTCTCCCCTGAGCCCATGTCACAGGTCTCAGCTTTCTTCTGCCTGCAAAGAATCCACTTCTGATCTTTAATTCTCACTTAGTATCTAAAGATGCCGTGCCCAAATATTCCTTTCTAAAGAGTCTGGGAAGCCGAACACACAGAAGAGATGAGAGATTGATATTAAGTCAGTTTCTCTCAGTATAGCCAGGAGAAATTATTAAGGAAAGAATTAATGTTGCCAACATTGCTAAAAGTTTTATATAAACAGAAAGAGCCATTTTTTTCTATTTTTGCCTCCTTAAATATACCTTAACAGTTTCCTCTAAAGCCTGTAAAGTTGTTTTATGTTCTAAGTTGTATTATTTAACATGATAATTTCCTCTGATTCAGTGACATGTAGTTTGCAGCAAAATGAAATTTACTCCTTAACTCATACATTTATTCATACAACAATTGCCAAACCTTCACACCGTGGGCATTATTCAGAGTCATAGCAAACAGAAGCTATCATTCAAAATAAACACACGCTGCAGTACAATCGCTAAAAGCGCAGCAGGGAAGCACAGAAAAGGGAGCAAACAACTCCGGAAGCACACGCCTTGGGGATGGGTGCCACGTGACGTGCGCGCCCTGGGCACACGGAGGAGAGTGAGAACACAGTGCAGCACTGTGAGGTCAGGCAGGGACACTCCTGACCAGGAAAGCAGGAGCCACGCAACAAGGGGAGACCTTACTGTGTGGGGAGGGGCGTGAGACTGGGCCCAGAGAGTTAGGCTAACTAACCCACGCTCAACTCCACAGGAAGAGAAACGGAAGTCTATCTTCAAGCAAGGGCACAATCTGGTTTGCTAGAAATCTAAGTTTTATCACCACCACCACCACCACCACCACCATCTTGTTTGTGTGAATCAGGTGCCCATTAATGTCAGAGGACAACTTGCAGGGGCCGGTTCTCTCCCTCCACCATGTGGATCCTGGGGGATGCAACTCTGCCTTGGTGGCAAGTGCCTTAACCACACTGAGCCAGCTCGCCAGCCCAGAAGAGAATTTTTACAGCAAAGAATGACAGAATAGGGCTGGTGAGATGGCTCAGTGGGTAAGAGCACTGACTGTTCTTCCGAAGGTCCCGAGTTCAAATCCCAGCAACCACATGGTGGCTCACAACCATCTGCACAGCTACAGTGTACTCATATACATAAAATAAATAAATAAATCCTTTAAAAAAATAACGACAGAATAAACTGAATGGGAGAAGGGTCAGAGAAGTAATTAGTGGGCATCTACTCTGGGAAAAGCAGGAATAAAAAAGTCAAGTACACTTCTCATACAGCCTTCCTCCTTACCCCGTCCCTCTGTCTCACCTGCTAATACCTGAGGCAATGTCTCCCTAAAAACCCACTGGCCATGCCAGCCAGGAAAGCAGGTGGGCAATCCTAACTCTCTTCCAATTCCAATCCCCCAGTCTCATCCTGAGCCCTGCAGCAGAAACCCTGCCAGGGCTTGTCTTCCCTCTCTTCCTCCATTCCCCACAGACGCCACAGGTCCTTATGGCAGATCCAGCTTCCTTCTTTCTCGTGGACCCTCAGTCCTGTGCCCTTCTTTCTAGCCCATTGCTATTCCTTCCTGTCAGCTCCATGAAACCTAGAAACAAATTCTACCAGGGTCCCCAGTAGCCACATCTGACAGGGACTCAGAAGCACCCCTGTCAGGCAACCCACAGTCACCACAGGGTCCTAAGGGCAACAGAAATCAATGAACAGAAAACCCACCCCAAGAAGACAAGATATCAACGCCAAGAAAAGAATCACAATCAAACGGCTGAAGCACAGGACAGGGACCTTACAGAGAGTATGAGTAACAAGCCCACACCCCTAACTCAGAAGCTATCTCCAACTGAGCTAATTTTTCTAAAACTGGTTTTCGCCAATGGAGACTCACTGCATCTATAAGCCAATCCTAAAGCCAGGCCCCACGCCCAGCAGTCGATGGTCAACATAACACAAACTCAGCAGCATTATGGGAGGTTTTATTTATTTATTTATTTATTTGGTTTTTCGAGACAGGTTTTCTCTGTATAGCCCTGGCTGTCCTGGAACTCACTCTGTAAACCAGGCTAGCCTCGAACTCAGAAATCTGCCTGCCTCTGCCTCCCGAGTGCTGGCATTAAAGGCATGTGCCACCACACCCAGCATTTGGGAGGTTCTTTATCTCATAATGTCTGTCTGTCTGTCTGTCTGTCTGTCTGTTTTGTAACCATGTAGTCCTTTGTGTATATGTTATGAATTCTGGTTTTGTGTTTTATGGGATTTTTGTTTGTGATGGGTGAGTCTCTGAGTCAATGTGTTCTTGAGCTTTTTCTTGAGTCCCTTTTCTTCTCTTTACTTTGTACTATCCTGGTTTTTAACCTAATTTTATCTTTTTTTTAGATGCCTGTTTGTATCTTAATGAGAGAGAAAGAATATGTAATTTGGGTGGGTGGCAAAGTGGGAAGGATCTGGGAAGAGTTTGGGGAGGGGAACCATGCTCAGAACATATATTAAACAAAAACTACTTTCAATTTTTTTTAAGGCAAAGTGACAAAGCTAATATAGAAGTTAGAAGGCTGGGGACCTTGAGAATAAAGGAGAGCGAGCATGTGACTTTAAGCTGCCCTAGCAGGAATACTGGTAGACGACCAAACTGTTTAACAGATGCAGGAGGGAGAAGGAGCGGTTGGGGGAAGACATCGAGTTCAGCAGGAGTTTGGGACTTCTATGTGAAAATGCCTACTTACAGTATGGATCTGAGCCAGGCATGGTAGCTTAAGTCTGTAACTTCAGCTCTTGGAAGTCTGAGACAGAAGGATGGCAAGTTTAGAGCCAGCTTGAGCTACACATTAAGTAAACTGTCTGATAAAAAAAAAAATACGAATCTGGAAATGAACATAAAAGTCAAAATTGAAGCTATAAAACCGCGTGGCAAGAGAAGGGTCCCTCAGACATATGTTCTCAGAGTCCATGGAGGGCCTCCATCCCAGAGTTTCCAAGTCAATCTTGAGAATCCGTGTTTCTGACAATCCCTGGCAGTACTGTCAGCCTGGGGACTCTATTTTGAAAAGTCTCTGAACTAGACGGTACCATAAATAAAAGCGGTGAAGATAGAACTGACGATGATCAGGAACACAGGCTTGAGGAATACAAACGCATGGCCAGCAGGGAGAATGCAGGAGGCTCAGGAGAGAATCTCCAGAGAATGAAATGAGGACTGAGAGAGTGGGCAAGAGCACATCCACAGCTGACAGAGGGGCTTTAACCTAGCGGTGTCTGCTCTGGCAAGGGATCACATCCAAAGGTCTCCTAGGTCTGCTGAAAGGCAGACTCGCCACACACCTTGGCTGGAATACAGACATGCCCATAGCACACACCTTTAAGGTGAAGTTAGTTTGTAGAAGGAAGTGGCCATGTTTGAAAGTGACACCTAATTGAGGGGCAGACAAAGTGGTGAATCAGAAAAAGATTTGGCAGAATGAGTCAGAGACAGGATATGCTCAACAATCAAGAGAACAGCACAGGAAAGAGAGGCTATTGAAGAGCAGGCAGAGAGAGAGAGAGAGAGAGAGAGAGAGAGAGAGAGAGAGAGAGAGAGAGAGAAAGAAAGAGTTGGGAGAGAAAGAAAGAGTTGGGAGTCAGTATAGTGAGTGCAGTGCAGTGGAGTTGAGTTTGTTCATGACTTCATGCAGTTTCAGTGCAGGTCAGCATAGGCGATCAAAGACAGAGAATAAGAAGGAGACAGAAGATTAGAATAAATTGTCAGAGTTAGTATGAGGCCAAGCAGAGCAATTCAGTGAGAAGCTGAGAGAAGCCAAAATGAATCAATCAGCATGGAGAGGAGTTTGAGTCAGCACAGAGTTCAAACAGTCAGCCAGAGTTCAGAAAGAATTAGCAAGGGTGAGCTTGTTCAGCAGTAAGCCTCCCAGATGACAATTACAGACAATTACATCAAGTGAACAAAAGGTACTTTTACATAGCTGAGTGGGATTGAGACTGAAAACAAGCAATGGATAAAGAAATTAGGCCACTGGACAGCCTAGTAAAAGAAGTACTGTCAAGTGAGAGGGCCAAAAGCCATGGCAGTGAATAGAGGAAAGACAGGGAAAGGTGATTAGCACCAAAGACTTAGCACATGCATAGGAAAAAAGCAGAAGAGAGGAAGGCACAGGTGATAGAAGAGACATCGTGATGACAGACAGAGGTGGAGTAAGGTTCCCGTGGAGCTGATGTAACGATGCCCACAAAGGCTTCAAGTACATTACATGAGCCAGGTGCTGCTCAGGTGCAAGAAGTTCAGACAGGCACAGTCAAAGATGAAAACAGAGGAGGGAGAATGGAAGGGCATCATGCTGGGTGAGACCATGCCCGAAGCCTGTGTTTTCTCTGCAGGTTTGCCCTATTAGAAACACCAGAGGAATTTCTTCAAGCAGATGGGGAATGCATAGCATTCAGATGGATGTGTATGTTTATAAAGGAAAGAGCTGGAAATGTCAGTCTGTGTAAGAAAACAGAAATGACCATTTTTGTTAATGTTTAATATTTTTATAAAATAACTAAAGCACAAAGAGTAATATTGTACTATAGAGTTGAAAACAAAAACATAACAGAAGACCAAAGGGTATACTGAATCATGTCTCTGATCCTATATACAATGTGATATTTTACCATTTGAGAATAGATTGTGGAATGCCCCCAAAACAGTACAGGCTATTGCTAGTGTTCGTGATCACCTACTACAACTCCGTGTTAAGACCTTGCTGAAGACACCACGTGCACTAGTTGCAGAACTTGGAGAAATCAAGTCAGTCTGACCCAGAAGGTTTTCTCCTTAGTTTCATAATACTGGAAGGTGCTATGTGGGCTGCTTAATTGGGCGTGTGGGGGCAGGGGGCAGTCATCAACCCAGCTGCGAACTCTGTGAACTGCAATAAGAACTAGTGTTAAGCATGAGAAGCCTACTGATGCAACCACTTGCTGCTTGGATTTAAGGCCCATTCCACAAGCACAAGCCAGGTATAAAACCTCAGCAAGCATCCACACCTGGGAGGCCTACAGGCCCTGGGGGTTAAGTAAATCACGACTTTATTTTGGTAAATGGACCTGGTCCAGAAGTGCCCTCTCTCTACTGTTTATGTCTCTACTCACAGGTTAGTGGGGCCTCCAGACACAGGCTGTTGTTAATGAAGAAGCTCCCAGCGAGTCAATGTACAGAGAAAAGCTGTTAGTGGAATACTCAGCCACAAATGGAGGTCCCTATCGCAACCTTCCCCAATGCTTAGGAACCTCTGTGGAAGAGTGGGCAGGGAGACTGCAAGGTCAAAACAATGTCGCCTGGACACGAAAGACTGCAGTGCTCACGAATTCACAAAAGCTATGGTTGCCTGCCTAAGATCTACTGAACCCAGTCAACAGTCTTGCTGTGTGTGTGTGTGTGTGTGTGTGTGTGTGTGTGTGTGTGTCTGTGTTGGGGTGTTCAGAAGCCTCTAACCCTAACTGATGAGTTACAGACAGTAAGTAACAGTAATGAGGTCTGGAGAAGGGAAAGTCAGTTTTCTTTAAGGGTGTTGTTCCTAGTAAACTACGTTCCAGTGGCTGCCCCAAACCCTAACACAAATTAGAGGTGTTTAAAAAAGAAAGGAAGAGGCCATGACATTTGGAGGGTGGGAGTGTGGGAGGGTCTGGGAGTAGTCAAGAGGGGGAGCAGGGTGGGGGATGGTCACAACTGTGTGGCGTTCTCAAAGAATTAATAAAATATGTAAAAAGAAAAGAGACTGTGGGTTGAGGATAAATCTCAGCGACAGAGTGATTTCCTATAGCACGTGAGAGGCTGTCAGTTCAGAATGGGTTACGATATCCTGCAACCAAGAACTCTGGAACCCTAAGATTTACCAAGTTTAACTAATCACAGAACTCACTTCTGAAGTTGTACTTACTAATATCTTACAGAGCGAGTGTGACCCATGCACTGCAGAAAATGCTATCAGCTCTGCGGCATGTAAGCATTTAATAATATTTTAGTCAGATCAGCACAGATAAGCTTAACTTTAAACACATGCACTTGTGTGTAAACTAAATTAGATAAATTAGTTGTTCTATGCTTTGAGAGAAAAAAACCTACAAGTTTGGAAATTAAGCAGAGCTGCCTTTAAAGTGTAACTTAGTATCAGTCACTAGATATTTAATCGTGGAAATTACTTAAATGAGTATTAAATTATATATAATATGCTTAAAAGACTTGTAGTCACTTGAGACTTATGTAGATACATAATAAATATTAGATTATGAGGAGAAGAGGGAAAGAGAAACGGCATATTCCTTATATATTTCGGAATTACTCAGTGGTTAAGAGCACTTATTGCAGAGGACCCATGTTCCCTTTCCAGAACCCACATGGTGGCTTACAACCATCTGTAACTCCAGTTCCAGGAGGTTCAGTGTCCTTTTCTGACCTCTGTGGGCATCAGGCATGCACATGGTGCACAGTCATATATGCAGGCAAAACACTCACATATATGAATAAATCTAGTGAAGTTGTTTTCAATGCAATTCAGTTCTAAAAGCTGTACCTATTTGAGAATATGAATGTCTCAACCATCGTTTCTAAGGGTGGAATTTAACAGAATCCAACTAAGAGGTTTACCTGTTAGCCACATGATGCCACAGCACAGACTGACAAGGGAGTCTGTCATGATACTCTAACTTGCTTTCTTGTAAGCAACTGAAAAAGTCAGGAGAGTCTAACGAATAAAGGATCATTTCCATTTAAGTCACCTGTAATGTTATTCAACACAGCTTAATCCAATAACGCTTAAGCTAATGGGTTTTTTGGTTAATAGTCATTGAAGAGAGGAGGGACAGGTGGAAGGAACGGCATGCCCGTTCTGCTAGTGAAACTGAGCATAATCATAAGGATGGTGCAAAATCTAGTAAGTCTAATGTGTCTTAGTAGTACCCGCTGGGGTAGTTTGGCGCCTCTTACTAGGAAGTGCGGGAGTAGTTTGAGGCATCTTATGGGATCACTGAGTCCAGCGGAGTAGCGAAGGCTTTGGAAGACAGTGGAACTCAGATTTGTTATGATACCCAGGGAAAACCCACAGAGAAATCCACCTTCTGACTGACAGGACACAAACAATGTTTATGGAAGACTAGCATCTTAGCGACAATGTGCATTGTGCGGGCAATCACTCGGGAAGGTTACTTCATTACTTGAAAGGATGGCCCTAGTGCAGTGGAGAGACATGACACTGCATACACAAATGAACAAGCAAGCCTTGTGAGGGGCAATGACAAGGGTTGGTAATGTTCAAGTCAGAGAGATGGAGCAGGTAGAACCAGACACTTCCATGGCTTTAAGGAAGGATGACAAGAGACAGCTGGGAGGAAGATTCCTACGGAAACCTATCCTTGACATTCCAAAGGCAGACAAAAATTACAACGTTCAGTAGACATCTTAGATCAAAATTAGACTTCTGCAGAAAATATCATTGTATAGATTTTTATGTGAATATAGAAAGTAAAATCTTTAAAAAATAAAAATAATATATAGCAAATGTATGGTATGCCAAGGTACTTTTTAAATCATGCCAACCTAGGCTATACTGAAGTCAATCTTAATAACCACCACTTCCAAAAACAGTAGAGATTGATCAGCATAATTCATGAAAAATCCCTGATGCTATTTTACATGATTCTTTAATGCACATATTACAAGTATTTAATATAAGGATTATAATTTCCATTTTACAGGCAAGTAGAGTATGAGGCATAGCTCGCAGGTATCAGCAGAGTAGCCGATCTTAGTGAATGGAATGAATTCGGGCAATGATCAAATCTGGCTAACTCTGCTTCTTCCAAGACAGGCAGCCAAGGCAAATTCAAGAGCAGTAGGTAAGACGAGGGAGCTGGAGAGCTGGTCCAGCGGAAAAAGCACGCAGTGCTCCTGCAGAGGACCTGAGTTTGGTTCCCATCGCCCATGTCAGGCAAGTAACTGACACTTATGTAACTCCAGCTCCAGGGAAATCCCGTGCCTACGGCCTCTGCTGGCACCTACACTCACATGCACATACCACACACACACACACACACTCATAATTAAAATTATTATTTTTTTAAATCTAGGTGTAGTAGCACACACCTTTAATTCCAGCACTCAGGAGGCAAAGGCTGGATCTCTGAATTTGTGACCAGCCTGGTCTATAGGACATCCAGGGGAAGAAAAACAAACAAACAAACAAACAACACCAGGTAAGCCAAAATACTGTATTTTGTCACATTAGCCGTAAAAGTCAAGTGTGCCTGTCAAACCAACATGTAACAAAAATTGAGAAATAGCTCTTTCCCAAAGTATTCTATGCAGTGAACCAGGGAAGATAATTTGAGTTAACACCCTGAGTTTTAAGAAAGCAATGGAAGGTGTAGGAGGCCATGCCTGAGGGTCTTGGAGAGTGATGTCATCAAGAGACAGCACATTCACGTCTTACCGTTGATAACTGGCGTGTAAACAACAATCCCAACCAAGTTTGGGTCAGATACAGTTGTGTCCAGAATAAGGCCCCCGATGCTGAAAGGAGAACCACACATTAGAGAAGAGAAATGAAAAATGATCTCAACTTGTTCCAGCATTCAGACACCTCCACCTGGTAGGGAACAGTGTCTATGCAGTGTAAAAATCAGACAAAAAGAAAAAGAAAAAGAAGAGTCAAAGTGGAAAGCAACGCTAACGGTAAAAGCAGGGACTCGAGCACGGCCACTGGGGCAGGAGAGGAGGTCAGCGGCCAGGAACTGCTATAACACAAAGCCTTGAGTTCTGAGCCCAGCACCCACATAAAAATCCGAGTGTGGGAAGGGGGACCTGCAATGTCTACAACGGGAGGTGGACACAGAAGGATCTCAGGGGCTCCCTAGCCAATCAGTGATCTCCAGGCTCAGTGAGAGCCTGGCTCAAAAACTAAGATAGAGTGGGAAAAAAAAAAAAGATAAGGTACAACAGGAAAGATTCAGGTGCCTGGTGTTGACCTCTGACCTCTGCAGGTGCATTCCTGGGCACACAGGAACATATACACAGATAACACACACTAAAAAAACAAAAAAACAAAAAACAAAAACATAAGAAATGCTGTAACCATCAGTTATGTGTGTATTAGTTTTTGTTTAGTGTGTGGGTTTGTTTATTTATCTCTTTTTTTGCTCTTTGGGGAACAGGGTCTTGTTATATAGCCTAAGATGGCCCTGGACTTACAGCAATCCTCCTGCCTCAGCCTCACAAGTGCTGGGATTATAGGTATGTGTCACAATTCCCAGCTTATATATATGTTAACGATACTAAACTATCTAGAAGGACCTACAAGGCATCCTTAACTATTTCTGGGGCTTAAAACAACGGGACTCATGGCCCCTTCATAGTCTTCTGCACAGTGTTTTTTTTTTTTGTTTTGTTTTTGTTTTTGTTTTTGTTTTTGTTTGAGACAGAGTCTCACTATATTGCCTTAGCTGGCCTGGAGCTTGCTAGTAGACCAGGATAGCCTCAACCTCCTAGAGATCCACCGTCTCAGCCTCGAAGGTGATCAAATAATACTGTCATCTATTACTGTTTGACTTAAAAACTAACTGCATTTTTCATTTTTGAACTAACTAGGCATTAAAGGGTGGTTTCTATTGTGCTAAAACTAGATAGATTATAATGGTATTACCACAGGGAGCTGAGCTTAAGAAGTCTGGCAAGCGAGATGGCTGTTTTAACAGAACACAGTGGCAGGCCATTCACTTTCAGTATGTCAGTAGAACTTGGAGGCCTGGTTACGATTCTGATGGTTGTATTAGCTGGTTACCTTCATTCTGTAGCTTGCTCGCTATAAGACAGTGCCACGGGAACCTGTTGGCCGAACGTCCTAAGAAATGCCATCTACTTGCAAGCAAGATGAGCCAGATGCTGTCACAGGATGGACTTGACAGTCAAAACAGCAGAGCCAAAGCTCTGACATCATCACAGGAGTTCCTGCCCCATCCCCAGGCCTTCTGTGCACTAAGGATTTGTTGCCACTGTAGCTTCTATGCTTCTAAGCAGCATGCCTAAATGCTGTCTCTTAGTGTCCGTGTTAGACCTCTCCTTGGTGACTTCCTCTCATGGCAGAAGAGGATGCTCCTCACAGCCCCCACAAGTCCCTTCTCTCTGTATCCCGTCAATCATGGCGGGCCCATCTTGATACAGCAAAGCTATGAAGCAATCATCCATCAATTCCACACAGTTGGCTTTTTTTTAATTCTTAGGGATGCTTTTTCTGCACTCTGTCCCCTACACTGTGTGGCTGGTCTTGAGGACAGAGGCACAGCTGTCATCCTCTATCTCTTCTTCCATGCTGACCTTTGTGTTACCCAAATCTAGATCCTGCCTAAGACTCTTAGCTTACCACACTTAACAGGACATGCCTCTCTTTCCCAGACTACTGTTTTCATGAAGTGTGGACTGAACATCTTCCCATGGAAACAGACTAACAGTGCCATTCTAGGAGGCTAATATTCCATACTGCAACTGTGTTAGGCTTCATCTAACTGATGCCTCATTTCCAGTCCAAGAAACTTTTTTAGTATGTACATACCTACACAGACCATGGTCACTCTCCCCTCCATCCCCCTCCCTCACTCCCTCCCTCCCTCTCCCACCCCAACACTCACCTGCTTATCACCATGGCTGTTATGACAGGCTCCCAGCCTGAGTGGAGCACGGTCCGGGTAGCTGGGTGCTTGGCAGCTATTATAATCCAGATAGGAGTCAGAGCCAAGAAAAAGGCACACACTAATGGGGAAATGTAATAATATGTCTCTAGAAGAAAGAAAGAGAAACATTTAACCCTCTTCTCTCCAACAGCAAATCTAAATGATCGAAAGAAACACTTAACCAGATTTATTATCAAACACACTTACATTTTCTACATACTTAAAATGTAGATCTATAGATAAATCTCAATGCAAGGTACAGTGGCCCATCCCCCTACCCCAGCCCTAAGAGGCTGGAGCTGGGGAACCACAAGCTTAAGGCCAGCCTGTGCTACAGCATACTCCAGGCCAGCCTGCGCTACATAGTAAGATGTTCTTTTAAAATATCAACTAATGTAACTGAAAGAAAAACACATTAATTCCACAAATATGGGATAACAATGCACCCTACACAAGAGTAAACAAAGACCATCAGAACAGATGACAAGCAGCAGGAGAGCGACCACCATGACAGTAGCCGAGACCTTGCTGTGCTTTCCTGTGCACACGCCTGCGTCATTCACCCGGCCTCTGTGTCCACCTTCTGACAGCAGGCTTGGCTGCACGGAAGTTCCCAGAAAAGATTTGTGACACCATTTCTTTTCTTTTTTGTTTGTTTGTTTGTTTATTTGTTTGTTTTTTGAGACAGCATTTCTCTGGGTAGCCCTGGCTGTTCTGAACTCAAAGAGATCCACCTGCCTCTGCCTCCCAAGTGCTGGGATTAAAGATGTGCCACGTCTGCCCAGCTGTATTTATGCCATTTCTAAACAGAGTCAGAAATGACTCTGTGTGTATGAGTGTGTGTGTGTGTGTGTGTGTTTGTGTAAATTATCTTCTAACACCAGACAAAAGACACTGCAAGAACAGAGACCAGAGTAGACATGAACCCTCAAGTTGCCCCTGCTTCTTACTAAAGGCTCAGAGAGTGAGGCTGGGGTAACACTAATTCACACACAGAGCAGGAGAGGAAACCGGCAGAGGAGCGTGGGAAGCGATTGGCCAGGTCCTGTGCACAGGGTGAGTTCACAAAGAGGGAAAAGCCTAACAACCCTCAGAGTCTGCAGACGCCAGAATCGTTAAAACAAACAAACAAACAAACAAACAGCATGTAGAGAAGAGGCCCCTTTGAACTCTTGAGAGCAGTGAGCAGAGACCTGAGAAAGGTCTGTCCAACACTGAGACAGTGTAGGGGGGATATTCTGGCCTTGGGACAAGGCCCAGTCTAGACTTTCCCAGCATAACCTTGAACCAGGCCTCCCAAAGCTCAAGCTGAGCCACAATCAACAGCCCACAGGAATGAAGTCCAGTGCTAGGTATGGAAACAGAACTGGACGGGACACAGCTCTGTGCCCATGGTGCCAGGCAGCCAACCAGACATGACACAGCTCTGTGCCCATGGTGCCAGGCAGCCAACCGGACATGACACAGCTCTGAGCCCATGGTGCCAGGCAGCCAACCAAAACTGAAGCTTGGAATATCTGATGACAAGAAAGTCTCAGAGATATTTTACTTTGGCTCGCTTTTCTCACATTTTTTTTTCAAGTACCTAAAGTAATTTTTACAAGTCTAGCAAATTAAATGTATAAATAAGGTGACTTGCTTGGTCAAGTGGTGCACACACAATCACAAGGTCAAGGCCGGCCTAGGCTACAAAGGACAACACAAAAGAAAATGTAAGGTAGGAGACTAGAGAGAAGGCTCAGAGCAAAGAACTCTGGGCAAGCTTGACACCGGGATTTGATCCCCTGAACCAACCTGGTGGGAGAAAATGGACTCCTGAAAGCTATCCACTGACTCCACATGAGCACTGTTGCTCAAGCAAGCACACACACACACACACACACACACACATACACACACTCCTGCCCACAGATAGACAGATACAGACAGGCAAGCAGACAGACAGACAGACAGACAGACACACACACACACACACACACACACACACACACACACACAAACAAGTGTAAATTTTTTCGGAAAGGAAAACAAAAGGGCTGGAGAGAGTGCCCAGTGGTTAGGAGTACTGGCTGCCCTTCCAGAGGACCCAGGTTTGATCCCAGCAGCTGCATGGCAGCTCGCAACCATCTGAAACTCCTGCTATAGGGGATTGGGTTTCCATCGTCTGGCTCCACAAACACATCACACATGTGTTTCCCAGACATACACGCAGGCAGAATGCACACTATAAAAAAATTTATTAAAATATAAAAGATGACAAATTTTAAAATAAACATTTAATATACACAACTTTAGTTGTTACTCTCTTACTTCTTGGGTCTTTTGTTTGCTTAGATGGTTGTGAGCCACCATGTGGCTGCTGGGAATTGAACGCTGGAAAGACCTCTGGAAGAACCTCTGGAAAGACCTCTGGAAGAACCTCTGGAGTCAGTTCTCTCCTTCCACTCTAGGATTAAATCCAGGTCAGCAGGGCCTTACCTGCTGAGCCACCTCACGGGGCTTGGCATGCGCGCGCGCGCAAACACACACACACACACACACACACACACACACACACACACACACACAGGGCCTTACCTGCTGAGTCACCTCACTGGTCCCCTCTATTGCTTTTTTTAAAGATGAAAAAACCATGAATTTATTGTAAACCAATTGGAAACATTCCTAACTCACAAAACACCTACAACTTCCAACAATCTCCACAGCACCAAGGAGAAGCTAAAAGCCTCCGGAGCGCTGTGCACAAAAGAAAGGAACTCTCCTGCCAGGGTAGTGCGCCTCAGCGTAGTCAGGTCAGACAGAAGCTCAACTGCAGGCTTCAACCACTGATTCCTCACCCTAAATATCAGGAGGAATTAGGAAGCTGAAAAAGGCATTCCCCGCTCCCACCACTCACTGCTGCCCTGTTCTCAAAGAGGAAAAAATTAAAAATAATGAGTACCCATGTGGATCCACAAACGTTGAACCAAGTTACCACATGACCCAAATGCCGTATCCACATGTCTCCCAAAAGAGCTAAAAACAGGCATTGTCACATAAAAGCTCGTGAACGCTCACTGCAGCGTTATCGGCAGAAGCGCAACAGTGGAAATGACCGAGGTGTTTACACAGTGGTTAGGGAAGAAAGTGCAGGATGTCCATCCAATAGACTGTTACTCCGACATGTTAACATTCTATCCTGGGATGTTCTTCAGCAATGAAGATTCCACCCTGGCTCCTCTGAAAACACAGGCAAAGCCTGAAAACACCATGCTAAGTGGAAGAAGCCAGGCACCAAAGGTCGGACCTTATGCTACCATTTGCACGAAATGGCGAAATGAAACAAATCCAACAGAAGAGATAAGCAGTTGCCGGGAGCCAGGGAAGAGCAGCATGCGGCGGAACCGTGCTCACATACACCGGGCTCCAACAGAGGTGGGGAGACTTCCTGGAACTGGAGCAGGTGAAGACTGATTGTATGAAACCTCCACTGAGCTGTTCACACCTGAGGGAGGACTGCATGCTGGGTGCTACCCGGCTTTTAAGGGCTTTAATCGTAAAGCAAGCAGAAAAGGAGACACACAGGACGCAGTGTCAGTGCTAGGTGAGGCTGAGGGCACGGGCGTGGGCTTGTACGGCTCTTTTATGTTTGTAGCTCTTCTGAAAGTACACAGGTATCACCGAGTTAAGTTTCTTAAGCATTAAAAAAGTGGGAAACTCATCGTGAAACCAGAACTTCCAAATGACTCACTATAACCACATTCTGCTTCAATCTGGCATTTAATTGATGTCATAAAATTAAAGAATTGCTTTTAGAAAACCACTCATGACATAATTAGCAAAAGAAAATGATCAATTAAAAGCTAAACCCAACATCTACATCATATTAAAGTGTAAGGTAACGCCCCTTTTCTAAATGAAACATGTTTAGTCAACCCTGGTTAGAATGGTACTTTGTACTAAAACATCGATACATCATATTGTGGTAAGCTGCATATTGACCCTCAGAGATCCCTTAAAACTGTGAATGATATCAGATATGATAAAGTCAAGGTTTTGTCTCAAGAAGGCTGAGTGGATGATTTGAGTGTGTGATCACTGGCATCCTTGTAAGAGAGAGCCAGGGCAAGACGCGGCGGCAGAGGAAAGAGCAGTGTGTACAGAAGCAAGCTCTACAGACAGTGAGTACCAGAAGCTGCCAGGTGGGGAGGGCAGGGGACAGGCTCTCCGTGAGCTTCCGGAGGCAGCTGCACTGCCAACACCCTGGTATCTGTCCTCCCTGACTCCTTTTGGATGCTTAACCTCTAAAACTAAGAAAAGACATTGTCTCAAGCCACCAAGTTTTTGCCAACGTGGCAAATTGTTCCACAACTGAAAATCAGAACACATGAAGTGTTGGGGTTCTCATACCCGCCAGAGCTCACACGCACAGTTCTTATCCTGTGCTGAAATAAACTATGGGAAAGTAGAGACTCGCCAAGCTGAAGTTGTGCAAATTACCGATTCTGCTGAACTGCTGAACACAACCACCCTTGTGTGGTCCCAGCTTCTACACAGTGTAACCTTGGCAGCATTTACAGCCACTCCTACATCACTTCATGAACGGCATTCACCATCATCTAAAGCCTTCTAACTACAGAGTGACAAATTTTATATACCACTATTTCTGTATGACCAACACAGTAGCACACACCGTACACTCTTCCCCAAAGCCTGTTAATAACTGTCATACTTTCTTGACAGCTGACGTTCTGAAAATCACTCACAGGCGGCACACTGCTTTAAACAGATCACTGGAGCAGAGCACAGTGGCAGTCAGGGTTAAGTGTGGACTCTTCATGCCAACATTAGTCATTCGTCAACATCCAGTCAAGCAGTGAGACTCTAGCACACACGACAGCTAGGGGGACACTTCACTGTTCTCAAGAGACTGAACTACCTGGAGCCTATGGCTGTCACAGAGCTTTGCTGGTCACCTTCCCGAGGTAACCTGAAGAGTAAAAATCTGATTTTGCTTCTGAGATCTTGCCTAATAAGAGAAAAGCTGTAGGTTTTTTTTCAAGACAGTAAGTGTTTGTTCTCCTTTGTTTTCTGTCTCGCTCAGCCCCTTTTAAGTAAACTTTTGAGGTGACCAGGAATGTTTAAAAGATAAAGGATCTGGGCCTGGAGAGAGGGCTCAGCAGTTAAAAGCATTGGCTGCTCTTCCAGAGGTCCTGAGTTCAATTCCCAGCAACCACATGGTAGCTCACAACCATCTGTAATAGGATCTGATGCCCTCTTCTGGTGTGTCTGAAGACAGCTGCAATGTACTGATATAAATAAAAAATAAATCTTTTTTTAAAAAAGATAAAGAATCAGTTACTGTCGACTGTAGCCTTGAAAATAAGTCTGTACAAAGCTCAACATTAAAACCTGGTGCTGAAAGTCCTTACCCAAAATCAAGGGGACATTCCCCAACCCTCTGTTTACTTCTGAACCTAGTATATATATATATATGGTGGCCAAGGTGAATAAAAGCAACAACAGCTATAACAATGCTGACAGGTGACACTGCAGAAGTGGCTGATAACTATGTCCCAGAATTTGAAAGAGATAAATGGGCCACCTATCAAGGATACCGGTGACTGAACATGACTGGTGTCCTCAAAGAGCGTATAGGTTCTGCTGTCCCCCTGGATCAGCAGAACACTGCTGAAGGGCCTGCTGGCCCAGTTCACCCAGGGACAAGAGCACCAACTGCTCTGCTCGCCTGTGCCTTTTGGTAAACAGGAACTATAAGGTCTACATGCCCACATGGTAGCAGCCTGTGTGTTCTCGTCTATAATAAACCAGGAGGTAGAGCCATACCACCATCCTGGTTTAACCCACTACTAAAGAGAGATGTGTGCCCTGTGAGAAACCAAAAATTAAATCTCTGGGTTTGTTTTGTTCTGTTTTGAAGATAGGGTCCCCCTGTGTATTTCCTGGCTCATCTAGAATTCACTCTGTAGGCTGGCCTTGAACTCACAGAGATCCAACTGCCTCTGCTTCCCTAGTGCTGGAGTTAAACACATGTGCCACCATGCCCAGAATGATAAGGAGACCTCATTCAGATGATCTGGCGTTTGCTTTAGGGTAGATAGATCCTACTCCACCCAGAACTCAAAATGTTATCATGGCCTTATCCTCTGGAATAAAACTTTTTCATGAGTCTTTCAGCCCCAAGAGCATCCTGAAGGCAAAGATGTTTACACCAGGGAGCTGCTAAAATATGTAAACATTCTCTTCAGATGAGAGAACCACAGCCTCTCACTTACAAAGGCACGTCCCACTTAGGGATCTGTTGCCAGCCAGAGCCAGTTCCATACTTTGATGTGCATTGCTGTCTTTCCCTTGCTGCTGGTTTAATGCACACTCACTACGACTTGATTGCTTCCACTGGACACATTCCACTACTGGATCCCCTCTAGGGGTGGCTCTCTCATATTCTACCAGGCTATTTGATATCATTTTTGGTACATTGTTTTTTTTTTACAGCCCAAGAGATCTTACTCTTAAGCCCAGAAGGTGTGGCAATGCAATATTATCAAATAACTTACATGCTAAGAGATTGGATTGTTTTTTGCAGCCAGAGTTGTTAATATACCCTGAGGCCCACCTGAGACTTAAGAGTGCTGCCCTACTGTGTGCTCAGCCTGTTCAACCTGCCTTTTCTTTAAAATGATGCAACAACCTTCCTTGCCTTGGATTTCCCATGTAATCACCCAAGCTAATGCATAACTGTAATGTTAAATTATGTATTCTTCCATACCCAAGTAAAAACTAATGCATGTGAGTTATGAAAACAAGCAGTCTTATAAAATGAGTATCCACCATAAGCGCTGAATTGTACCTTCATCTGAATCAGGTGAAGTCAGTCACTTCATCCCTTGTAACGCCTATTAAAGATTTCTACAAAGTACCCTTCATTCCTTTCCCATTGAACAACTTCCTGTTCAATAAGAGAGAGAACACAGTCCTTTTCTGCTGGCTGACTTTATGTCAACTTGACACAGCTGGAGCCATCTGAAAGGAGGGAACCTCGATTGAGAAAATGCCTCGGTAAGACAGAGTGTAGGCAAGTCTCTAAGGCCTTTTCTTAATGATTGATGGGGGAGGGCCCAGCCCAATGTGGGTGGAGCCATCCCTGGGCTGGTGGTCCTGAGTTCCATAAGAAAACAGGCTGAGCAAGCCATGTGAAGCGAGACAGTAAAAAGCATCCGTCCACGGCCTCCTAGTCAGCTCCTTTCTTCCGGGTTCCTACACTGACTTCCTTCGATGATGAACAGTGATCTGGAAGTATATAAGCCGAATAAACGCTTTCCTCCCTAACTTGTTTTTTGGTCATGGTGTTTTGTCGCAGCAATAGAAACCCTAAGACAAGGCCCACACAGGGACAGACATACTCAGAACAGACAGAGTTTCAGCAGGAACATCCCCAGACTCATACAACAAGGACATAAGAGACAGGGAAAGTGAAGCGAGAATTGAATCCAGCCCTTACTCTTAGTAAAATGACACCAAGGGATGGGTGTGTGTGTGTGTGTGTGTGTGTGTGTGTGTGTGTGTGTGTGTGTGTGT